>NW_027104890.1:349052-359804 GCF_000696795.3 Halyomorpha halys | reverse complement strand
ATTCAAATCCTGTTGATTAGATCACTTTTTGTATTCTTCAGTTAACTGTTTTTCTTGCCCATACTTCTCTCCATGTTTTACTATTCAAATCTTATATGGCCAGGGTTTAATGTTTTTTCTTATAAGAGTTCCTAATTTGTGAACTGAGGTTTCATTGGTGTGAAAGTGAAAAAAAAAATTGTTAAATATTAAATAATAATTTGGAAATGGTGAGGTGTATTTTTTTACTTTTTGCACAGAAAAATATAAATATTGTATATTTGTTCCAGAAATGTTCTTAATAAATTTTATATTGAAAACAATCCTTTTTTATCCTTATCTTCTATTTTGATAATGATTTGTATTGATACATTTATGTATGTATATTATTTTTACTTTCACTTACCTATATATGAAATTCATAGTATGGGGAATTGTGATCGTAAACAAATTTAAATTTCAGTTTTCTTCAGAAATACACATTTTTGTCTAAGCAACTAAGTTTCACAACATGGTGTTTGTTAACAGCCTAGCTCAAAAAACAAAAAGTTGTTTTATTGTCATTCAGAAATCAATATTTTATGTTATATCAATATAACTGTAAATTCAAAAATTTTTGTTGATAAAAGTTGAGATTTTGTGACAAATCAAATGTTGTACTTAATAATCATCAGTTTGCACAGATAGTTTCAATTTAATGTAGGGCAAGTTAATGTATCAACTGGTCATATATTTCTAATAAATTTTGATAAGTATCAAATTGCAATTCTGCTGAGAACATAATGTTCTTCTGGTTTGCTCTACTTAAAGGGTTACTAGATGACTATATGAAATCATAAGATGTTTTTATTGTTAAGATAGGATAGAGCTAGTTCTCTGCTCTCTAAAGATGTTGATGTTATTAGCTATGATCTACATTTAAATGATAATCTCTTGTTATTCCCTAAGTTTGAGTTAAATTAGCATTTGAATATGTTGCAAAATTGCAGAACTCCATATCATCTAAATAGATATCTACTACAGAAATTAAAAAATGAAATCAGCAACAGTATAGACCCAAATTAATGAGTTTATCAAATAAATTTTGGGAGCTATAGGTACAAGATTATTTTATACTTGTGTTGAAAATGTGTCATTGGTATTGTTTGAATTTTTGTACTCTTACTTAATTTACTTATTACAGTTTTTCTCTGAAGCAATTTTGTTTTTGACTCTAATTTTCCTTCAATTCTGCTTTTGATTTTTGTTTCAAATAAATACTGAGTAATGAAAAGTATGGTATTTACTTTTTATTTTATCCCTTTTGAAAAGTAGTTTTATTTACGGAATCTGTTTCCATATCAAGAATTATTTGTTGATTATTAATTTCTTTCATTCTTCAGAATTCAACCATAGGATTCTTAAGACATGAATATTTGTGGAGGTTACTGAATTTCATTCATATTTATTTCCATTACCTTATTATTCCTAAATAATGAGTCCTCTTATTTATCTCTGGTTTATTTTGAGATTGTAGTTAATTTTTTAAGGAAGCTATATCTGGCTTCTTTAGGGATTTTGGTGTAACTGTCTGGAAAATCTCACCTTTCCTCTTATTACTTCTGCTATTATTTTATTGACTGTCCCTATTATGGTGTGGCTATTTAAAACATTGTTTCCCTTAGTCTGCAGTATTTCATTCGTATATTTTTCACATTTCCTTCCTTAGATTTATATGAATTTAATAGGCCAAAGTTCTGACTATAAATAATTTAAAAGGGTTAGATAACAGTCTATTGTAAATCTTTTCATTCCTGTATAGAGACTACGGTGGGAAAATCAGACTTCAATTTTTTGTCCAAAAAGAATAAAAACAGTTAAGTAGATTTTCAGATGGAGGACACGACAGTGAAATTTAAATAATTTTTAAATGACATGCATAAACTTTAAATAATATGAGTTTCCAAGCTAAAATTTGCTCTTTAAGCATATAGGAAAATGTTTAATTCCTCATTTCCCCCTCTGTTGTCTTTATTTAGTTTTTGATATAATTTAAAATCAGTTGTTATGCAAACATACTTTTCTTTTATAATTTCATTCTAGCTCTTGTAGAATTTGGCTCTCTTATTCTGTATCTCTTTTATAACTTGATTAAGGGGTTACTATATATTTGAAGGAATCCAAATACCATAACAATAATTTCTTTCATTGGAATTAAATGAATCCTGTTTCAGAATAAGTTATGTATAATTTTGTTTAATTTTTTTGTTTTTATTATTTATATATATATCTGTTTGTTTATTTTTAGGTTCCTAGTTTCTTGAAACTATGTTGTGATCCGGAATGGGTTGTGAGACAAACCTGTGCTGAAGTCTTCATGTCCGTGTCTTGTAAAGTAACACTAGCAACTAGGAAAGCTCTTTTGGCACCAGCTTTTGCAAAGTTACTGGTAGATAGGGTGCGTTGGGTACAGTTATCTGCATTCCAATCTCTTGGCCCATTCATTACTACTTTTGCTGAACCATCAATTACTTCTCTTGGGTATAACAACAATGGAGAGCTAGTTTTAAAGCATCGAGGTGCATCTTTTGAGTATAAGTAAGTTTTTTTTATTCGAAGATAGTTTTTTTTTTTTTTAGATAGTGCAATATATTAGTTATTTTTTTATTTTTTTAGATAGTGGAATATATTAGTTGCAATTATCACAATTTTAAAGTTTTGTCTTTTATCAGAAAAAGTAAATTATTTATAATGAACTCCAGTGGATTATCAAATTGTGTACATTAAAACCAATTTTCACAGTAACTAATGTACCTATAGTAGTGAACATTTCGTCAAATCTGATTATCACATCCAGCGTGTACATATGTGTTAGTGTCTAAAGTAAACTTACCCTTATGGATGAATAATCTGTTGATGATTTTTCAAGATGTTTAGGAATCAAAATTCTAACCTTCCAAAGGGAGATAGCGTTGAAGTATTCATATAAAAAGATTGACTTTTTGAAACATTGTACTATTACACATGAGGCGTATAGCTTCAAAACCAGCCCCATCCAAATTTTGAAAATTACCATGGAAGCGAAAAAACTTCCTAATTGACATGCCAATCAGTTTTGAAAAAAAATTATTATTTTTATTTAAAGAACTAACATCCATGATTCCACAGTAATTTCACTACTTCAGTAATTTTAGGTTTCTGAGAATTTTAATTTAAATTTTGGAAGAAGCTGGTTTTTAACCTAACTGGGTGATAAACCACCATTTGCAATGCACTACTACACGTAATAATAATACTGGAATAAATCAGCACTATTGTTTTAATTAGTAAAAAAAACAAAACAACTACATCTATGTTTTCCTTGGTGAAATTTCAAAAGAAAAGGTGAACATATGATAAAAATAGAAAAAATAAGGTCAGTTCAAGAGAATTTTAGTTTATTATAAAATTCTAATTTGAAAAAAAAAACTTAAATTTAAATACAAGATATAAATTAATTTTAAAAAAACTCATTGCTCATAAAAAATGAAGGAATAACTACTGTTCAGGAACTCTTATCAATCACATTTTCGTTCTCCTCACCACTGATGCAGCTTAAATTCTCATCTTCTAGCTCGGTGTGACATCTGGCTACCACATTTTTTAATACTTAAAGTAATATATGTTTTTCTAATTGATCTTTAAAGGATTATCAACATGTGACAATTGCGCTGGAAAATAAAGTACTCCCACTGGTATCAAATCCATTGATATGGAAAAATTTTCTTAGTAAATGGTTGAAATGCTCCTACATTGTTGTGATAGTTCACCTCATTCCGAATTTCGATGTCGTCTCCAAATCTGGATACTTTACTATTGTAAAAGGTGGAAATATGAAATGGTAATCTAAAACAAACTGGCATTAAAACCAGCTGGTGAAACCTTAAGGGTTAAAACAGAGCTAGTATTTTATCAAACATCAATTAAAATGCAATTTACATGATAAAGGTGCTGGTTCTGCATTTATATGCAGTGTATTAAGAATATTTAGAAAACAAAAGGCATTTCGGATGAATTTGGATAGAGCTGGTTTTGAAACTATATGCCTCATATGCATATTTATGTTATATTAATATATTTGTGTGTTATGTATCTTATTGTATATACTTAAGACTAATCAATTAGTAACAGTAAAACATTGTATATATAGTACAATATTAAAAATGGACCAATGTGAATAAGAGTTATTCGTGAGTAAAATGAAGTTACAAAGAATACTTCTGAATTATTCTCTCTTAACATTCTTCCTATTCACTGTAACTGGTAGAAAACAGCTCAAAGGTTCCTAGATATTGTCACTTTGCAGAAATTTGTACATTATTAATGGTTGCTAGTTGAACTGGTTGATTCTTATCAGGCAACAATTAGCTTATAGCTTTTAGTTTCATAGTTTCCCAACTCTGATTCTTATAACATGTGCCGTTATAAGTGATTTGTTCTGTATTGAGATATCAACTACCTGTTAGTTCAGTTACGACCATTTTGTTTAATAATGCTTTCTAAAGGTGTTACTCTAAATCAAAAAAATTTTTTTTTTTTAGATTAAATTCAACTAAAGTTGATGATAAGCTGATTAACCCTTTGTTCATGGCTTTTATGATGGAAGGAAATAATGATCCAATGGAGTTGGAAATTGGAGATTTTGAATGCAACAATAACAACAAGTTCAATGAAATGTTTGATTGTCGTTTAGAGCTGGATGACCCAGAGAATGCAGCTAACTCTGAAGACAAGTAGGTGTTTCCATTACTCAGTGTAAACCTTAATTTGAATTTGGATTGTTACTAAAAGTAGTACGTACTTAAAATTGATTTGCGTTTCCTATTGCATATAATATTATTTCTCTCAGCTATTACTAAAAAAATTATTACAGTAACTTAGTATTTTTTATTTTATTTTTTTTTCCCAGAAATAATGAATCAGAAGACCAAAACTTTAATACTTGGCAGTATTGGAGGGAACCCATACCTGAAATAGAAATCGAAAGTAGTATTGAAGAGAGTAATGAAATAGAAACTATAGATATTCAGGAAAAGGAGTCCACTAGCTCAGAAGAAAAAGATGTTGTTAGTATTGAACATTCTAATTAAGTATTTCTTAATTTTTTTGTCAAGTTTTCTAACAAATTGCCTTAACTAATAATTTTTTTTTCATTTCCAGTGTTCACTTATGAATACATTAGATGTAAATAATGATAAGGAAGAAGAATCACCAACATCAGATGAAAACAAATCTGACTCAGATGACGTATCTTCCCAAGAGAATATAAGTCCAGAAAGTAATTGATTTTTTTTTTTTTTCATCGATTGTATTTATTTAAACATTTATAATATTTAATGTATTAAATTTTTTAAGGCATTCCACGTTTAATTCCTCCAACACCATCCGAAGGACAAGATATCGTACCTCAGGAGCTGATAAACCATTTTGTATCTATGTCTGATCCTAGAAGGGATTCGGCACCAGATTTGGCTCATCATTGTGCCTATAACTTGCCTGCTGTTGCACTCACTCTTGGTAAAGACAACTGGGATTTATTGAAACCGGCCTATGAAACTCTAGCTGCTGATAGACAGGTACTTAATTTTTTTTTTTATAACTTGCGTTTCACTCGAATCCTTTTGATAAAACCAATTTTTTTGAAATCCATTATTCATTATGTTAACCATCATACAATATTGACATACCTCAAAATTCTAAATTGGAGGTTAAATTGGATTTCAAGGATTTATATTTAAACTCATTTTTACTTACAATATCCAATTGAACTATATTTTATATTGTATTGAGGGTTCAATATATTTTATATTATTGTTAACTTCTGACTTCTATATCAATTAGTTTTCAAGTGGTAAGAAGCAGCCCCTCCACAGCTTGTGTACAATGCCTTAAAAGAAACTTATGTTTAAAAAAATACAAGTTTTAATTTTTTTTTTGTTATATAGTGGAAGGTGCGTAGGATTGTAGCAAGTAGTATCCACGAACTAGCTGTGATAGTGGGAGAAGATGTTGCTACTCAGGATCTTGTTCCAGTTTTTAATGGTTTTATTAAAGATTTAGATGAAGTCAGAATTGGAGCGCTGAAGCATCTCGCTCATTTCCTTAAGGTAACAGCTTTGTTAATTTACATTCTATTATTTGATTTAATATTTTATCAGCATTCTATTAATGTAATATTTTTCTATTTTTATTAACAAGGTTTTCTAAATTTATTTCAGTTACTGAGACCTGCTGGTCGAAATTCATTCCTCCCTCGACTCACTGAATTCTTGATGACAGATTATGATTGGAATTGGAGATTCAGGCAAGAACTTGCAGAACAGCTTCTTCAAAGCTTAGGTTTGTTTACTCCAGCCGATACTTGCCATCATTTGGGCCCGGTTATCATGGCTCTGCTCCTCGACAAGGTTGCGTCGGTGCGGAAAGTTGCATTAGTCCTGGTAAGTGATGTAATATGTAGTTAAAATGGCATTATCCTGTGTCCTGTTGTGTTTATTTTGAGTTTGAATTAATTTCTCAATGGATTCTATTCTACTTTGCTAAGCTTAGTAACTACCAACTTAAATGGCCTTTAATTACGTTAAAATCTTAAAAATTATCACATCATACTTCCTTGTTTTCATTTAGATATTGTTTCATTTTTATTAGAATTATATTTGTAAGTTTTTAATATTAATTTTCCTTGATAAAATCTAATGTAGCTTAGTAACTACCAACTTAAATGGCCTTTAATTACATTAAAATCTTAAATTATCACATTATCATTCTTTCTTGTTTTCATTTAGATATAGTTTAATTTTTTTAGAATTATATTTGTAAGTTTTTAATATTTATTTTCCTTGATAAAATCTAATGTAAGAATGTTACCTACTTAATTTAACTATACATCCTATGGTGCTTAAATCCCCCCCCCCCAAAAAAAAAATAGTTTCATATTATTCTTATATAATAGAAGTTATACTAAACTTTTTTTTACAAATAGGTAACAGAACTTGTTGCACATGTTTCGATCGATGTCAACCTTTTGAGGTCATTATTAGCAGAATTGGCTGAACAGTTTGCTCACTCGAACCGTTGGAACAGAAGACAGACCTTTGCTCTTCTTTGTAGCAGGCTTATTAAGGAAGGGGTCCTCTCTGAAGAAATGTTCGCTCGTGATGTTCTTCCACATCTTCTAGACCTATCATGGGACCCAGTTGCCAATGTTAGATTGGCAGTAGCACGTGCTGCAGCACAGCATATATTACCAAACGGTACGTTTTAATCAACTTAATCTTTTTTGTTAATAATTAAAATAATCCTTTTTTTTATAATCCAAACCCTATTTCTGTTAGTGAGGTCCTATCTCAAACTTACTTAAATATCACTAATTCCTTTATCTTCCTAATTGTGGTATGTGGTCTACGAGTTTTAATTCTTAAAATTTTTGTCTCTGGATAGAAAATTATTAAATTTATCTTACAATATTTTCTGTTTTAGCTTACTTTGCTGATCGTTCAAATCCCCATCATGAAGTTCTTATGGCAGTCCTAAAGAGATTGCAAGCTGATAAGGACAGGGATGTTCGTTATTTTGCAGTTTACCAGCCGCCTAAATCTGAACCTGTTGAGGTAAAATACAATTTTTCTTCATTTTCAATTAATTTCTTACAATTATTTGTCAGTTATGATTTATCTTACCCTTTATTTTGACTTAACTAAGTTTATTTATTTTTTCAGGAACCTACATCAATTAACTCAAGTTCTGAAGAGTTGTATTAGATACTTAAGCTTAGACATTATGATAAGTCTGTTGCCTCAATTTTTTTCTTAATTTTAAAGATAAAGAAAAATGGCTCAAAAAAATAAGACAGATACTGCCTTTTAATATAATTTATAAATATTTATATAGTGTAAATGTATTTAACAAAACTTCTCTAGGAGAGGTGCTGTGAATTTGAATAGATTTTATATTAGTACCTATCACCGTGCATATTGGCCTAAATTTCAAATCTCAGGGCTACTGTTAATATATGTATAGAAATGGTTCTTTTTACAATGTCGTATGCATTAAAATGTATAATATTGTAATATTTGATGCAATGAAACGTTTAGTAATTTGTTTAATACTTTGTTTTTTTTATCCCTTTTTACCTTCCTAGATTAAATATCCTTATTAAAAATTTTTAATTTGACTGTTGATAATCTTTTATTTTAAAATTAAGGTTATTCTCATTATGCATATGGTTTATGTTCTTCTCTTATGTCTATAGTAATGTAATAAGGTGGATTATAACCTAAACTAAGATTATGAATGTTTGCATTCAAATAAATTTTATGAAGCAATCCATTTAATTACTTTTAGTGTATTCGCTAGATCAAATTTAAAAAAAAAAATATTTTATTTTTTATAGTAGAGGGGAATAATTGTAAACTAGAAAGAAAGTCTTTGAGAAATCTCTTACATAAACTCATTCAAGTGCTTCCTTCCTATTTTTTAAACCCAAGTCTTTGATTTATTTCTGTGATAACTGAGCTGAATTAAATGGAAGGTCATAAAGTAATGTTTAACAAAATAAACATACTCTAAATACATAAAACTTTTTAAAAAAAGTGTAATTAAAATATTTTTGATAACTAATGCAGTTTTTGATAATAATGAAAAAAATCATTTGTGTAAAGTAAGGAGTTACTCTCTGACACCAATTTTTATGTCCTTTTGTGTGTTAGGTTGGGATGGAGTAAGTGAAAATTACATTAATAATACTAGCTGTTTATAAACATATTATGCACATTTGTATGTGCTGCAAGTATTAAGTAGTACTAACAAACTATATGAATATATATAGTCAGATCTTGTTAATTCGACTAAAAACTAGTACCTTTTGAAACTTGCTGACTTTCAAAGATATTTTTGGAAGAATTCTAGGTCATTGGAATAAGACATTTTTCATTACTTCGTATAATAGTGTACAACAGGTATATGAGCTCTTGTTAGGATATCAATTATTGTACATCACAATTAATGAACTCATCAATATATTTTACATGTATGTATATGATATATGTTAACTTGGCAAATAATGATTCTCATTCATGCTCAAATCCATGCATACATACATACAAATTCACTTATTCTATAATTTCCTTTTACAAGTTTGAGGAATTCTCATTTGTCGAGCAAATGTTTCATCCTAAAAACTTTTAGTCACCTTTTATCTCATAGGGCCCCTCCTCCATGACTGGCTTGTGTTAAGATATTGTTTAACTAATATTAGTTTTAAATGCTAAGAAAGCTGCAAATGAAAACTATACTAATCAAATCCTTTCAAAGGTAGAGTACTAATTGTAGGAAACTGAACCAGTAAATAATAGTTCTAATAAACAATTTTTTATCTTTGCCAAATTCTGAGTCTCATTACCTTCTATTCTTTCTTCAGTGATATCAGTAAGTCTGCATATCTTTGGTCTGTTTCATCTCTCAACCTGTTCAGTTGGAAAGAAACAAGGGATCATTTCTGTTTCCATTTTGGTACCTCATAACATCGAAAGATTTAAACAACATTAATAAAACTTTAATTTTGAATAGGTTTTAAACATTTTTCTGTTTTATTAATATCTTTTATAACAGTTCGATGAATTTAGCATTTTATTAATTCATGAATTACAAACTGGTGTGTATATGTATATTCAGTTGTTCATTAAAGAACAATAACATTTGTTATTGTATTAAAATATGTCTTTATACTTAATCAAATACAGATATAACTGTTTCATTTATAAGAAATATCAGTATTCCAATCGATGTATTCTGTAATGAACAAGGCCTGAAATATAGTGGGCCAGTAGGAAGTGATTCTTCAAGACAGATTTCACTGAGAGGTTAAAGAACTACAAGCTATTTTTAGCTCTTACTAAGTACATTTGATCAGAATTTTTTTTTGGAAGATTGTAACTTTTAGCTGAAAAATGAATAGAGTATCCCAGTTGGTTATTTTAGCAATCTTAATTGAATCAAAATTTGCTGTCGTAGTGACAGGATTTCAATGGCAGTAGGTAGTACTATCAAATATGCATGACAATCTTATTTTCACTATCACCAACACCATGGAACTTCTGTTTTCATGTACTATATTAAAGATGATAATAATAATATAGTAGATAAAGATAATTCTTGAGTTTCTCCTGTTTTTTAATAAATCCTATTTCAAGATAGGATTTTGTAAATAAAAAGTATAATAAAAAATTCTAATTAGATTAATTTTTATTAATATATTCTTGTTTGAGAGTGGTTTAGTTTATTTAAAAACAAATTTGATCGTTTTTTTCTCAACTTTATTCTTTTTCAAGGATACCTTTACTTTGTTGTCATTTTCTCTTTTAAAATTCTTAAAAATGCAGGCTAATTGCCTTTGTCCCATCTATAACTTCTTCTACATAACTCTTTCTTAAATTTAAAACTTGTATTAACCACTTCTCTTCTTTCTTTCATTTACATTTGCAAACTTTAAACAGTATATACTGTTGAAGATAGGTGCTGTTTAAAGTTTGCAAATGTAATATTTTCAACCCAATATTTTCCATTACCATTATTCCAATTTTCTTTAAAAACTGTCCATTTCTAGAAACCCTTTTAAAGAAAAAAATGATAGATGATAAAATCTATAATCTCATGGTGAATGGTAAAATTTACAAATGATGAATTCAATAGCAAATGTGCCCTCCATTGATTCAGATGTGTTTTAACCCTAGAACGACACACTGGGGTGTCACATAC
>NW_027104890.1:324689-343882 GCF_000696795.3 Halyomorpha halys | reverse complement strand
CGAATTGGCCGAAACGTTGGACGTGTAAAAGCAATAAAAGTTTTGAGACTATAATTTGGATAGTGTTTTGATTTATTTAGTTGTTTTATAACTTTATAACCTTATTTAGAATTTGTAATGAAAGACAATAATGTAGTTATAAAACAATTAAAAAACTATATGTGTTTAGATGACATGATTTCAAAATGGAAATTGAAAAAATGATAAATATGAGGATATAATAGTGCATGAATATGGGATAATATCCCGAAACATCGTACAAGCTAAATATAGAATAGTTTACATTCTGTTTGGAAGTCTTCTTCACCTCAACAATTTTGAAAAGTTAATATAATCGACTTCCTAAAAAGAAATAACTGAAATAGTTCTATTTTATAACCCAATTCATACAAAGGGGTGGAATGTACTTAAATATTATTTAAACACTTTGATTGGTTGTTACTGTAGTTGGCTTAAATATTCAAACTGAAGAGTTAATAACTGAAACTTGGTTTAGTAGTAGGAGCGACTCAATAGACCAGAAATATTTTTTCACAATTTTGATTTCCAGGTAATTACAATTCATTTTAGAAAGTGGAGCGAAGACCACCTCCTTAACCATAAAAATTACTCCATTTCTTTTTATTAAATACACATAATCAATACAGGTTTTTTTTTTCTGTTATATACAAACAAAAGAAGCTAAGGTATAAATTTCAGATTTTTCTGATTCAACCCCAATTTGGCAATACTATAAATAAAGTTGTAAATGTAAGCCAATTTTTACCTGACTATGGAATTATGGCTAATAGGAAGGTGATGTGTTTATCCTGTCAGGTCAGCTAGTAGGCATGTAATGAATTTTTTCGAGTTGATCTGTTAATTTTCAAGTTTGATGACTATCAAGTTTTCATTGAGTTTGAAACAATTTGAGTTAAAATACTGAAAACAAATGTATCAAAATTTTGTAGTATGATCATAGATCACATCAAACAGATAATGATCATTTAGGGAAGACAAATAACGTAGAATCTTTATGTTCTTCCTTGAGGCGAAAAAAACACAAAACATTTTCTAATCAAGACCCATGGTGTAGCATAGGTGTGGATTCCCTCCAATAGGCTGATGGGTTCAACTTATAAAGTTGGGAATGGGAAGAGTCTCAGAGTATTTTGGTAAATGACACTAAACACACCCATATCATATAAAATTATCATTAAATTAATAAATAATAACATATAATTTTGTTAAAGTAATTAGATCATAAAGAAAAAATATTGTATAAAATACTTGATTAGAAATCATAAAAGTGAAAAATATACTACAAAAAAGGAAAGAAAAACATTAGTCTAAATATTATCTTGTTGCAAATTAGAAATAATCAGTCTTTATTGAGCATTTACAGCAACAAAGATTTAACTAACTTTGGTAAAAATAAACTACAAAACTAAAACAGACAAAATAAATAAAAAGTTAGACCTAAAAATTTACAAAATATCAGGTTTAAAAAAAATAATAAAAATATTAATCTAGGAGACAATGGATAAGGGTACGGTCTGAAACAAAACATAGTAAACAATTTTTGATTATTTTACAGGCCTTCTGGTAAAATAGTGGAGGAAGAAAAGGTCATGTGGGCAGTAGCAAAAAAAAAAAAAAAAATAGATATAAACAGCAAAGAATTATTTATTTCTAACCGTAACCATAAACATCATATCCTATATGTCACTGATAATTAACTATATCTCTACAATTAATAACAATATTTATCACAGACTGAGTAATTAGTAAAAAACAACATAATATTCCATCTGCTACGAAGGAAAAGAAAAACTTTTTAACTAAACAGAACTGTACAGAGAGATAGATCACCAGCATTTATCAATAGTTTAATATTAATATTATCGTTTTGGCTCAAACAAATGAACAAGCTAATCCTGGATAGGAGCTAGCAATCCCAATAATGTGATTTCAGTTTTCTCAACGAGGATAAAACATCTGCAACAGCTTTTCTATGTTCATTCAGTCTAGTTTTATATTCAATACTTTATTGTGAAATGGGATATTAAATAGGTTCATTCTGATACCTCGAATTTCTCCAAATCAATATCCAGCCAGGACCAATTCTCTTACCCCCCAGAAACGCATGACGAATTTATGTAAAAATATTGTTTAGCATACTTTTATAGTTTTTTCTCTTTGTATAAATGAAATTTTAACAAATTATCTATCTAGAATTATATTGTTCAAGGTCTCTAAAGGTTTTTACTTTTGCTTTAAAAAAGAAATTTTTCGTTCAAATTCTGTTATATTTTTGTATGTGGATTCTAAAAATCTCAATTTAGGTGGACTACTGAGAAAGTAGTTACAAGTTGGCCAACTTTTTCAAATAAATACAGTATGCGCCCATCCTTTTATTTTTTCTTCAACTGTCTTCATTTTGTAGGTTTATTGTCATTTATCCAGAGGTCTCCCCCCTTCGTTTAAACTTAAACAGTATCAATTTGATAGTCTTCATTCCCATTATCACAAATTATTTTCTTGAGTGGCTGAATCTGGTTCAGAAGGTAATTAGGATCTCGAAGGACATTCTTAAGCTGTTCTCAGGCATAATCTCAAAGTTTACTAACAGATTCTTTCTGTTTCAATAAGTTAATGGTCGAACTTAAGGGTAACAAAGCATTCTCCACAACTTTTAATTCATCATTTGTTTGAACCAACTCTAATGTTTTTTTTAACAGTTCCATCAGTCTTAATTTTTTTATTTTTAAATTTTCAATGGGTGAGATTTGCTCTGCATTTGAAACAGAACTACTTTCTTCTCGGCCCAAAGTAGGATAAGAAAAAATTAAATTATTATCTAAGCTAACAGGGATTAAATCTTGACTAGAACCTAATTGTTGAATGAACTGGCAAACTAAATGTATATGGAGGCACATATTCATTTTTATGTAAGAGTCATTACAGGAACAAACATAAGCATGCATACAACAATCACAATCATTACAGCGATTCTTACAATGGCAGTTCATGTTACCTTTTTCAATTTTAAAACTAACATTCTTCTTCAAACAAGATACTGTCCAAGTCTGATCACTATCCTCACTTATTGATAAAGCAGCCATTGAATTTAAACATTGCTCATGCCTTTTCATAATTTCATCACTGCTGTCACCTATACAAACAGAAAGAAAAATTAAATAATACTCTATGTAAAATATAAATATTTTTTTTTAAAATTTGGTATATACCAATCTCTAAAAATTTACTCTCCATGAAATCGATTAACAAATCAACCACTGTATCAATATATTCTATTCTCTGTTCTTGATTATATATGAAGTCAATTGAGCGGTTGAGTCTTTCAAACAGGCTACTATAATTTATATCAGTAATGTCTCGGTAACACTGGGCCCAGGATTTTTTATTATTTCTGAAGCATTCAAAATAATGTCCAAAGTTTTCTAGTTCGAAATCTCGCTGCATAGTATTACAAATTTCACTAAGCATTTTTTCAAACTCTTCACTGTTTTTTTCTTCAATGATTATATTCAATTTATCTAAAATGAGTTGTTGTTTAACCAAAGAATGAATGTTAGATTCTACATTTTTCTGCCATCTATTTGTTAACAGCCAGGATGAATATAAATGTAATGAAGAGAAAAGCATTACTGAACACCAAATATGGAAAAAGTCATCACTATCTGTCATAACAGCTCTAGCTTTGAGAGGATACCCTAAACAAGATTTTATAACTTCGAAAAATAATTCACATATACCTTTAGTCAAAACATTGCAGAACATAAACGCACTAGGAAAAGGTTGTTTCTTCTCATCAATCACACTTAATACAACAACATCGAAGGTATGGTCACCATCATGATGTACTTCAATGCAGACAATATCACTTCCAAACTCCTGCAACTTACTAAGCTGCCTGTCAGTAACAACAATCAACAAAAAGTCCTGTGATGTTAGTGAAGGGAATTCTTCGATAACTGTTCCAATTGGTTTACAAAATTTTATGGCTGAACTATTTCCACTGTCCTGAACCTCCTTAATCCAGTTTAGTATTCTATGGTTTGCATCTTGGGGAATTTCATTATCTGATAATGATCTTTTAATATTATGTAAATCTTTCATAGTTACATATTTAAGTCTTCCTAGTTTTCCAATATTTGCATTACGAATGTCATTGAGAATTTTCTTATTAGGGACTGTGTTGGCTAATTTTGAAGCAATAAATTTTCTTTCTTCTTTGTCCAAATTAATCTTTTGGATTTCCATTGTGTGACCGACATGAGTTTTTGTAAACTTTACAAGAATTTCATCTTTATCCTTGAATTGACATACCTCTAGTTTAGCTGGACAATGGCCATTTATTTTATTGCTTCCATGGGCCTTTAACTGACGCATATTTCTGCCTGAGGTCTTAAATATACCATCACGATGACATCTATAAAAGTTTTTAGTCGAACTTTTAAAATATTTATTACGATATTTTACAAACCTTGTTATCGTTTTTCTTTCTAAATCTTTCTTCCATTTTAAAAACTGGCAAAAATTAACAAATTTAATAACTTCTGTAACAATTTTAATGCCATGGTCCTTATTATAATGAGCAACCATCATTTGCTTAGTCCTACATGAAACATCACAAAGAATACATTTTATTGATTTATTTTCACAAAACAATCTGCTGTGACAAACTTTTAAATTAGTTGATATGTTTTTCTCCAAATCTAAGTTCTTGGAGCATTGATTGCTAGATAATTCTGAAAAGATTAGATGCTGTTTCTCCAAGTTCTCATGGTTAGAAATGACTAAACTAACATTATCAATGCTGTTGTTACAAATAAAAATAGAATCATTCTGTTTCTGATGCCTGACAGTACTTAATTCAGGACCAACATCATTTGAAATTTGATGCATATCAGAAACATGTTTCAACATTAATAATTTGGTTGGAAAACTATCATCACAAATGAAACAAGTCACCTTTTTCCCTGAATTTGAACACATTTTAAAATAAATTCAAAAGTTAATTTAATAAGTAAATATGTAAACATTTATAACCTCCCTTGACAGGTTATATTTTAGGGAGGTTTTGCTATTAGATAGCTATTCAACTCTCAAAAGAGAACCATCGTTTCACCCCACTTTGCAGGGCTAATTGAAATCATTGTTGGAAGTGCGAAACGTTGGTTAACATTAAATAGTTATTTATACTATTTTATACCTTTATTGACCACCACTTTGACAATCTTCCAACAAACTCTCTTTTTGAATGTCCGGGTGCGGTAAAAAAAACTCAAATAGTAAATGGGTATACTATTTTTATTGAAGCCAACGTTTCGCCCCACGTTGCAGGGCTTCGTCAGGGCTAAAAGGGGTCAGGTTAGAGTCTCGCTCGTTATTGGAACTAACCAGACAAATCAGTCCACCAACCAAGAACGGCCATGCACCACTACCCACTGAATCGAGAAAGAGCTATCGATCTGTCAATCCTTCCAATGTCCGGGCCTGGTGAGGTTTCCCGTGTTGAGTCAAATTAACCCGCAGGCTCTACTCCTGGTGGTGCCCTTCCGTCAATTCCTTTAAGTTTCAGCTTTGCAACCATACTTCCCCCGGAACCCAAAAGCTTTGGTTTCCCGGGGAAAGCTCCCCGCCGAGTCATCGGAGAAACATCGGGGGATCGCTGGCTGGCAACGTTTATGGTTAGAACTAATAAGAAAAATTAAAGGTTGTAAAAAGTAAATGAAAACGGTAATAGTAACAGAAAGATAAGAGATAAAATAAGAGAAGAAATATTAAAGAGGGTACGAACTAAGAGATGAAAAGAGAAAAGAACAAAATCAAATGAAAATTAATGAGACAGAATTCATACCCGTATTGACGGAAGTCAAAGTCAGAGTGAGCCGTTTGTATTGGGAGGAGTTGGGATGGCAGTTAAGCACGCCACATAATAACGAAAATAATTTTAAAGTAAACAATGTAAAAAAATTAAAATTAGGTAAACAATAAATGATAATATACATACTAGAGAGGGAGAAGAAATATTCAAACTCTCTTTTTCGTTAGACAATGTTGTTTATTTCATCCAACTGGTAATATGGGTGATTAATCTGATAATAAATAATGAATTAGGATCCTAGTAAAATTTTTGAAATAGATTCCTTATATCTATAGTAAAAAATTGGAATCAGAAATTAATGCTTTGAGAGATGAAATATTTTAGGATATTTACTCGGTTTCTGATTTGTTAAGGGTAAGAGCTTTGTTACGCTTAACCAATGGATTTCTTATATATACAAGGAGCTCTGGCTACGGATTCGTTCAACGAAAGTTCTCACTGCTAGATAATGTTCATCTATCTGTACACACAAGTTCGGTTAGTCGCTTGAAAACCACTGTTTTTATATGAAATTTAAATTTGTAATGGCAAAATTTGATGGCTCATTTAACGAAAGACATAAAGAGCCTCACACAAAATCATAAAAAGACATCTAAACTTCACTTGTGAAGTTTAGATATTTCTATTTGTTTCCCTAAAAGAAAAATCACCTTGACTACTAGCCTACCTAGCTGCGTTATAAAAACTGACGCACCTAATTGGTTCAAATTGTCAAGGTATTGTGCAGAGTTATTTAGTCCTGGCACCAGTCTGAAAGATGAGGCACTTCAATATCAGAAGGTTTCGGCAATTCATATTTTGATTGATAAGAAGGTTAGCTAGATAGGAGGTGAATTGACATGATGATCGCAGGATGGAAACTTCACTCTGTAAGCTATTTGCGTACGGTCGTTTATGGGATTGCAAATTCTTAAGGTATTCACTTTAGGACATGGACGGTTAGTACTGTTTGTAAGGTATTCGCAATCGAGAGGGAAGCAAGTTTAACAGGTATTTAAAACCGATTATTGCTATTATTATAGCTCCTGATGAAAGGACAGAGACGACTAAGGAGTATTCCTTCTCAGTTACGCTTAGATGGGTAAAGGGATGAAGAGAGATCCTGAGAAGTAAATAGAATTTACTTTTCTAAAATTAGAATCGGAATATTCTAGTCCACTAATGCATATTATTACTCATTGCCTACTAAGGAAGTAAATCTGTGAGTTGGATATAATGTCGGTTGCTACGATTGCCCTCGTGGTCTCTCTGAGCTAACAGACGCCATTGAGAGAAGACAAGACTTTAGCTTTTAGTGGATCAAAAGATTCTATCGTAATATTTATTGATTTAAATAGTGGATTTAGGAACATTAAAATTTACAGGTAACCAGCAGACACCAATAGTGTCGCGACAAAATGGTTATTGTTTTTAGCCCAACAAGGGTGCCGTGAAAGGGCGCTTGTACTGCATATACACGTTTTTGTTCAATTTCAGAAATTCTAACCGATGAATATTTGTGCTCTCTTTGTTTTAATAAATTAAAGAATTTCTGTAACCTTCTGATTCAATAATTAACTCTAATTTAAGATGGTATATATTAAAATTCTATCGAATTGATGTTTATACTGTGTTTCAAATCTTGCTAATTAACTTAAGCAATTTATTTTTTATTTTACATACCATATATATACATATAAAGACATTATATGTCTAGGTAATTAAATTTCCAAGATTAACACATTAACAGCACTCTCTGGCGAGAAGCGATGGAGGTAAATGTTCTTCTGCTCTCTGGTAGATAGCATCGCAACAAGATATTTTATTTTCTTCAATAAAATGCATAGATTAGCAGTTACAATAAAAAATCTGAAAAGTATCAAAATGTTTCTCAAGTATGAAAAATACATGCCTGGAAATTTTGTTTGAAAAAAAGCATATAGAACCAGAGAAAACTAATTTTTTTGCATTTTTCCATGTGTGACTACCATTTACTGGACCAATCTAGTGACTTTGATATTGATAGTGTAGATTTGGAAATTCAACCAGATAGGGGGCACAGTGGTTCTACAATTAGATCAAGAGTAGTGATGGGCTATTACTGCTTTAAGTTGAGTAATTATTTTGGAGTAATTACATGGTAATGAGGAATAGACAGATTGGAAAAAGATAGTTTAGAGCAGAGGCAGCTTGTTCACACCATACACTATCTACTATCTTAGTGCCTCAACAAACTTCCTTTAACCAAATGAGCGGAAATTAGAAAAAGAAGTAAAGGGACAGTAGTAGAGGATCCTTGAAATGGAAGTACTATCTGCCGATCTGCCCAGAAAAGCCGTTATCGATTTTATATTATTATTATATGGGCATTATTTCCTGCTTCAACATGTGTACTACATTTCATAGCCTCTTATCTTCAAAGATACATGCATTACATGTACACACTTTGTGAATGGATGGTAATGCATTGAGATCATTTTTACACAAGTCCATTCTTAAAAAAAAATCAGTACTGCTACAACCCATGAAGGGTTAAGGGTGGAGTACTTTGTATACAGAAGTACTGTTACTAGACCAGTTGTGCTAGGAGGTGATTTGGTCAGAATCACACTCGACCGCCAGATTTTTACCCAATTAAGGGAACCAAATTTATGAGGCTGGACCCAGGAGGGCTCCAAAACCCACAGGGCTGACTCATGTCTACAGCGTAACAGAAAACAATTTTCTGCCCAGCTGGATTCGAACCTGGGTCCTTGGAGTTAGTAGCATCATGCCTTACCACGGTGTTGCCGTGCTCCCTATGTCCATTTTTAATGAATTTTATTTTAAAGTTGATGTTGAATTGTATTTCAAACTTTTTAAAATTAGTTAAGTGTGTTTTAATTTAAATTAAACATACAAAACAGTGAAAAGAAGATTTGAGATACATTTATGTCATACAAATAAAAAAATTAAACAAAAACAACAAAGGAAAAATAAGGCAATAGTAAATGTTTTAATATAAAATCCAAAGGTAGAACATTTATACTTTTAATGAGCAAACAAAGGATTATGAAGCAAAAATGAGAAACATACATAAATACAAGGTAATTGGCAAGAATAATTTATAATAAAGTAATTATTGTAATAGAATATATTTTTAGTAATATAAAAGATAATGTACATGTCTTACTTACTATATTCTACACAACCTCGTATGTTGAAAATTAGCCAAGACTATCCTCGATAGGCACTCAGAAAATTTCTATCCTAGTTCTGTTTCATTTCTCAAATGCTTTTAATTCAGTTAATCATAAGAGAAGATTATAGTGATTTCTCTCCTTACCTCATTGTTTCCAAATAGTTAACATACCTAATAAATCTTTTGCCTCTCAACATCAATTAACATGTGAAGTCACTCAGGAATCCTCCCCAATACTTTTTCATCATTATTACCAACCTTCCTGATTCTATTCACCACTCAAAATTCCACTTACATGATGATAACCTCTAAATTTAACCATCCTTCCATCCTACCAAGATGCTCGAGACAATCCAAAAGGTACAAGAAGATATTGAAAATATTAACTCCTCGGTAATAAACAATTAATTGATGCTAAATGTTGAGATAATCAAGTATCCTCATTTATTTCAAGCACCTCCATAATTACCTACTTTACAATTCCTTGCTTTAACTCAATAATCGATTAATGCATTTATCTCAATTTCTATAACCCTAAAAGACATTTTTAATGAAGATCCCTCTGGGCCCTTTTTCATAATAAAGTACAAATACTTTATTATATATTAATCCTATTAGTCTTGTCGATTTAACTTAATACAATTACACTGACTTGTACAATAGTAACTTGTACTTTAGTACTTTTTAATTCCTGTAATATCACTAATAGTTCTCCCTATTAGGAAAAAAATAAGTATTAGTGCAATTACTTTGTTGTTTCTAAACTTGTACTATGAATTAATACTATTAGCTTTCATTATGAAACAGCCATGGAGTAACTAATTTCCCAGATCACAAAAAATCATCAGTTGACCTCAAACAATTCATAAAATTCTGTGATTCCATTCCTCAAAAAGCACTGGAGATTGTTAGTGAATTCACTATTTATGGTTATATACACTGTCAATCAAAAGTTATGGATCACCAATTCTGTTTTGTACAAACTGTTCTGAGATAGTAATTGCATATTTCTAATATAATCTCTATTTTTTAGGTTTTATCAGTATTTATTGTTTTTATACATACTAAGCAACAAAGTATTAAATTTTTTCTTCATCCTGCTGATCATTGTAAATTATTTAGGTCAAATTATGAAAATGTGAAATAAAAAGCGAATATGATATTAGTCATTATTTTTTTATAAAAACCTTTTGGTACACAAAAGGTATATTTTTGTATTAAGGTTAAAATATAAAATACTAAAAGGGTAAGGATTAGCTTTAATTATTAATTAAATTAACAAAAAAAATAAGAATGGGGCCCATTAGACTCTACCACTTAACCAGCTGAAGGTAAATTTTATTTATTTATGTTAATGTTCTACTGCAGTTGTGATAAAGTTTGATTTGAAGAAAATTGTTTTATTTATTCCAAAATATATTGAAATAAATGAGAAAAATTCTTCAAAAAATGAGAACTATAGTGTGTTAACTTAAAAAAAACTTTTTGTGGATGTTCATCCCTTTGTGAGGAATGTACTAATCTGTATTTAGAAAAATATTCTCAAAATTTGTGAATTATATGCATGAGATATTACACTACCACTTTGTAGTACCCATGGAGGGTCATGGGTTCAGTACTTTGTAAGGAAGCATTGTGCTTAGAACAACGATTATACAAGGAGCTGATTTTTTTCATGATCTTGTTCAACCGACAGAGTTTTCCTTAATTAAGGGGAACTTTATTCCACTTTATAGTTTTAATTATCTAAAACAATGTTAATGGATATATTTTAAAATCCTATATTTGATTAAATCCATCATATATGCCTAATGCCAGTAAGTAAATATATATTACTCAATCAGATTGTTTAAGAGCTTTCTTTTATTTTTATTTTTTTTTCCTTTCTTTTAGAAAGGCTACCAACAGACTTTTTTTCTAAATAGAAGCTGACAGTTGTTAACTTTTTGGAGAGGGGAAAGAGGATAAATATACATCTTTTGTTCAATGGTCCGGGTGGTGTTAATAATAGGTATAAAAATAGGAGAAAAAACTATTTATTAGTGACCTAAATTTGGCCCACTTTACTGAGTTGAGTCTAGAAGATATAATGAAAGTAGATTTTTCATTTTATCATCATTTCAGCCATGATGAAGCTCTGCAAATTATGGCAATACATAGGTTACTAATAAATAGTATTTTCTCCTATTTTTGTATCTTTTATGACCGCCACCTGGACCATCTTCCTACTATCGTCACATACAGTCAACGAATAAACTTCCAATATATTCTTGTACATTTAGTGGAACCATACACTGGACCTTTCTAGATAAGACGTTGGGAACCAGAGTAGACTATTTCACTATTGTGAAAATTGAGAATTTGATAATGAAATTAAAACATTTTTAAAATCTTAATGTACTCAAAATGGCAGAAATGTAAGGATTCATTTTCAAAACTGATCTAAAGCAATTTTATGAAAATTTTGGATAAACGTTTCATGTGTATATAATGGTTAATTTTGTTTCTCTAAATGACCATAGTAGGGAATTTATGTAGGTTATTTAAAAGTAAAAATTTAAGTAAGTTATTTAAAAGTAGGTGGAAAGTTTTCCAGCTGAGTATTCCCAACAATGTTAGGTGCTGTAGAGAACAAAGACAGCATTTACTGTCTGGTGAATTAACATATAATTAAAAAAACATGGGTTAAATTTAAGATAGTATTCATGAACATAATTCACATCATATTTTATGAAGGCAATCTTGACCTATTTGGTACAACACTTGCATCATGCAGGGTTGTTTATTTATTAATTTTCCTGAAATAGGCGATAGATGTGTAATATACTACTTGAAAGCTAAAGATTAAAAAAAAAAATAGTATATAACATATAATTTTGTAAAAGGAAGTGGAGTGACAAAAAAGTATAAACTTAATGGATGAGATATGTAGGCAAATCATTAGGTAATTAATTATTTTAAATGAATATGTTCTACCATTTATAAATTTTACTTTTACTTACATGTATATAGAAATAGTCAATGGAAGTATTGCTATCATTATTAAAGTAACTGATATGAGGTTGAGATTGACGGAATAATACTTGCTCATTTCAAAACATCAATTTCTTAACAACCATTGATAACTTTGGTTTCTAGTTCCATTAATTCTAAATTTCTAACCAAATTTGAGTGGTAATTGAAAGTTGTGTGATCTACCAATTGCACCAGATTTTATCAGTAATTTTCACAATCGTTTGTCCTCATATACTGCTTTCAAGGTCAAAAATAAAGGTCAGATGATAAAACAAATTCATAACTTTTTAATAATAATATTTCTGTGTAGTAATAAGAATAACTGTGAGGATGTTATTTCAGAGGCAGGCATAACTTTAGTTAAATCCTGTTGTATCTGCTATTAGTTCAGTAAAATTGTAAGTTAACCTAAAAGTGATTGTAAAGTAATTTCTTTCATTTTGATTATATTCGGCACCTCAATGTACAATTATATGATCTTTGATATCAACTAGGTCTTATTCTCATTGAAATAGTCGCACAGGGCTTTAATGAAGGACTATTAAAAAATCTTACTCTTAAGTATCATTAATTCAGTTTATTTGAAATAATTAATCATATCACATATTTATGATATAATTAAAAAGTTCACCACTTAAAAGTTTAAACTTTTATTGTTTTGTTTTTTTACACTCACATCAAAAATACCTTTTTTAAGAGAAGACAGCTAATGTGCATTTTTAAAAAGAAAATAATTAAAACGTGTTTCAATACTCAATATCTTAAAAACTACCGAGCGTAACATAAAAATTACTCCTTTTTTAAAGTAGAATAAATTGACTAGTAATTGATCCCTTATAGAACTCTTTAGTTTAATATTTCCTCAGGTTCAGTTTTTTAAACACCAATATTTTATACCTCAGGAACCATTTGACATACTGATGTATATTTGGGCTCAATTTTCAACTTGTTTAATATAACATCAAATTCTTTATTATGAACGCCGTAAGAGTAGCATTTTCATTGATATTTGCCAAAATAATTCACAAAAATATTGATTTCTTGCATATATCTAAAAGGTCTCTAAAAGTATCAAACTATTTTTTGTCATCAGGGCTATCAGATTGAAACGGAGATGACACCCATATGACAAAACCCTGAAAAGTGGGAAGAAATGTTGGTTAACAATAAATAGTTTTATTTTACTATTTTGATACCTTTATTGACCACCACCCTGACATTCTTCCAATAATCTACTTCATACGGTCAACTATCTTCTTTTAATTGATTTCTTGTTGTTTGGAAAGAAGTATGGTATTAGAAAAAACTATATCTAAGAAAGTATTGAATGTAAAGAGTTCTGTTAAAGCTTACTTTAAAGCTAAAAATGGTATTTTTCATGATATTTGCTGAAATAAATTCGCAAAAATTTTTTTATTTTTTAAAAACAGTATTTCAGAAAATATTGGAGATGTGCAACTCTATTAGGGCTCAAACTGAAGCTTGTTTAATACAATATTGAGCAGTCTGTAAGGATATTTATGAACCCAAAAATATAGGCCACTATTTCGAAACATCTTCCATATTAGGGCTACGGACCCTCAAGGGGTAGTAAACTTTTAACCATCCTATTTTTCAAACATTTTTACATAATGAGGAGAAGATGGTTGGGGGTGCGGTCAATGAAACACAAATAAGTATGACTAACTTATTTTTTAAAAAAAAAAAAAAAAAAAAAATAAGTTAGTCATACTTATTTGTGTTTCATTGACCGCACCCCCAACCATCTTCTCCTCATTTATCATCCACGGTCAACTATCTCTCATAATTATAATTTTTACATAATAATCCGTTGAAAGAAATTCATTTACAATTACTTCTCGGTAAAATCAGATTTTAAGCTATTTTTACTGCACTACTCATATTTTTATTAGTACTATTAAATTGGAAGAATTTCTCGTCAGCTCACATGTGAAAGATTTTCTAGTTTTAAGTTATTTGGTTTTCCAGTCTAAAATGTTAAAAAGATCAAACTCCAAAATATTTATAAATATCATAAAAATCTTCTTATAAAAAGTAAAATTACTATTACCATAAAATAAAGAAAAAAATGTATTATGAAATATCTTAAAACTTAAATTTTGGACTTAGTGTATTTCACTAGTAAATAAACGATATTCACTTCTGCAAAGTAAAGTTTTTTTTTGGTATATTAAAATTATACAGTATTAAGTTCTTTGGAAATTTAAGTTGTCCCCTGTGAAATAAGTGTTATTAATGAACATTTTTAATCAAAGTTTTACTTATTTACATCAGATGTTCCATAATCTTTTAGTAATAATAATCTTTCAATGGTTGACATATCGGCTTTTTAAGGAAAACTCTTTATTTACATATACATATGCAATCTATTAATATCGGAACTCTATACGCAGAGATTCTAATTAAAAATTCTATAGTTATTATTTGTTAAGTATCACGGTTGTTGTAATTCGTCCCGGCGTCCAACCAATAGCTTCAGGGTTATTGAACCTTAACAGTGAATCAAAAGTTTATGAAGGGTTCAACAATCGTCTTGGTAAGATCTTTATGGATGTCAGTGTAATGCATGTATATATAATTTTTATGTTAATTGAGTTGCTGCCAAGCGGTTTTCACGGTAACGATGATAGTTATACTGAAAGCTGTTACTGCCGCTATGATCGTGTAAACAAGTATTTGCTGTCGTATTTTTTTTTATTTTCAAAACCTCTTTATTGTTTTATCAACTTACAGTATATATAGTAATATTCAGGAATATATACAAATATTTACATTATATCTTTGTTTGCCGTATGACATTATAAAACAGGTTACAAGTTCCGCTGAAGGCGAGTTTACATTGGTGGCATAATAGCTGGGGGCTAACAAAGAATGGGGAGGGACCATTCTGGTTGGTGGTGGTGTGGTGACTTCAAGCTGCAGAGCCCGAAGACCTTCCCTCGGCGAAGACGTCTACCAAGGGGACTGTGCTTTGCCACCTCCCAGGTCTTGTTGGAGGGGCGATTTTTCTGAAGAGCGGGTTGGCACAGGCCTTCAGCCCATCAAAAAACTTGATGTGGCTTCGGTCTATATACTCCGGCACAGAGGGAGGCTGGAGTTCCTGGTGGATGGCGGTGTTTCTGGCCCTCTGTAGAGTTGTTCCACGGACGATGGAATTCTAGTAGCTCGGCAGGTTTTTAAGCGTGGTTTGGTAGAGGTGACGCAGCAGGGGTGCATCATAGAGCAGAATCGGGCGGATTATCGCCTTGTAGATTTGCAGCTTCAGCCTTAGAGAGAGTTACGGGGACTTAAGAAGATGGTAGAGCCTGTAGCTCTTCTGGCGGGCCAGCTTAAGTCTCTCCCGAACGTGACTGGAGAAGGTGAGGGCCTTCCAGTGTGACACCCAGGTAGCGAATGGAGGTGGAGATCCGCTGGTCGACTTCATCAATTTTGAAGGTGGTAGGCAGTGGCTTCTTTCCTTTTTGGAACGACATCACGATGGCGTCCGTTTTTCCAAAATTCACCCTAATCCCAATACTTTCAAGCGCATCAGTTATGGTGGCTGCAGCTTCTTGAGCGTGGGTTAGGACTGTCTTGGCATTAATGCTGGAAACGTAGATGCCGATGTCGTCCGCGTAGGCTACTACCACTGCCTTTGGGTGTTCAATGGCTACTATAGGTGCCGTAAAGACAACAAATAGTACGGGACCTAGTACCGATTCCTGAGGTACTCCGCAGGTGGTGGGGTTTGCTGTCGTACTATTTGGATTTGGTTTATATCTGGTAGTGCTTTCAACTTGTGAAATATCTGTGCACGCACGAAAAGCTTGCACTTCGAGACTAAGTACATCAACCAGGTTAGAGTTGGGCAGTAATTAAATACTTTTTCAACTAATAAATACTAGTTATGTAATTGCAACTACAGTTAAAAAAAATGTATTTGGTAACTGTAGTTGTATTTTTTTGGTTTTGCAATTACAGTCATTGTAGTTGGTATTCATAAATCGAACTACTTGTTTAAACAAAAAGCAGTTATAAAAATAATTACAATTAGTATTTATAATTGTAACATCAGTTATTGAGTAATAACTACAACCACATACTTACTAACCATAGTTCATTCAATTTGGAAAAAAATCGCTTTTTAAGCATTAATGAAACTGCTGCAATAAATCACTTTTTTTAAACGGAAAAAATGAAATACTCTGCTGTTTACGCTTTTAGTCGCATTTTTAAATTAATGTAATAAATAATTCTTAATGTAACTAACCATTACTCCTTATCTCGTTTATTAACCCCAAAATTAATAGACTTTTGCCCTAATTTGAAGATGATTGGAACCTTTCCAGTTTTAGGGATTTCGAGACTGCCCCGTAGTCCAAAAAACAGCAAATTAACGCAATATGTCGGGTTATTCTTTATTTTTTGATATATTATATTGATATACAAACTGTTTTAATTCCTAAGGTAAATTATATGAACAACATTTTATATGAATATTTATATTAAAATTTTTTTACTAAAGTAGTTGGAACAGATATTAAATTTTTTATTATAACCTAAAAAATTCATAATCATGGAGATCTTTAGACGTGAATATCTCCTAAACAAAATCGTAACTAACATACATTCATAGGGAATATTTTTCTTGTTTTGAGATCCTTAATTAATATTTTCAGTCAGGATATTTAACTCTGAAACATCCAGTTTATTACTTTTTCCCGCTAGAATTGTGCAACCTCACCTGCTCCTTTTGGATCAAATGAGACGAAATTCGGGAAGTAGGAGTGTAACTGTTAGTGTTAAACTATAAAGGTGATTGTGAAGTGATGTTTTTATTAACATAATAATTATACAAATTTATATACTTATTTATATTACATAGAAAATTTTCAACTTTAAAAGCATATCACTGATTGGATTTTATTAACTTCAGTACTTCAGATTGTTCAGTAAAAAATTCTTTTTTTTTTTAGCAAATCTTGGTCAATTCTTATATTGTAAACTATTAAAATACTAAGTGAGGAACATTCAATTTCTAAAAACCCTAGTCTCAATACACTAATTCTTGATAAATGTACAATTTTATTTTTTTTTATTATTAATTGGGTTGAAACACTTTGAACTCAGGTGCTTGACAATCAAAGTTTAATGCCATTTATTTTAAAATAAATATCTCCTCTCCTTCCATAAACAGAAACCATAGATGAAGTAAAAACTCTAGTGGAAGCGGAATTGGGTCAGAGGAACGCGGGGGATTGAGGGCTTGGCCAGCAGATTGCGACACTGGTTGACCTACTTTCCTATCTCATCATTATGCCCATATAGGGCTCTGTAAACATCCACACAGCCTTAATTACCTATCCTTTGAAGTTTTCTTTTCTTTAGACTATCCTTTTTTTGTAAATTTATATTTATAGAATTTGTAATAAGGAAGGTTATTGAAAAAAACAAAACAAACTGAAACCATTTTAAACTTCAGAGCCCCTGTCGTAACTGTTCAGAGAAAACAGTGATGTATTAGGAGTTTATAAATTTATATACTAATTCAGGTATTTGAAAAATTCAAGGTGATTTATCATTAGAAGATAAATAAAACAATAGATTAGATATTTTTAAGCGTAGTTTAATTTAGATGTCTTACTTTAGACACAAACATCTTTCCGTAGAATTCAATTTTTTATTTTTGTTTCTTTTTATAGGTATTCATTTTTTATATTTCTTTCTTGCTATATTTATCCCTTTTTATGTTTATTACTTTTATTTTAATGGCTTTATTTCCTTGTATGCCTCTGCAAATTGAGTTGTCTTTTTAAATTCTAATTATATATTGCCTATTTCCAAACTGTATTAAATTTTTATGTATGTATAGAATTATTACCATATTTAAAATTTTATTAATTTATTTTGTAGATAAATGTTAGTTTAATTTAGTGAAAAAATAAATAATATATCGCGGCTTCGTTTTAATAAAAAAACATTTGAACAAAAAAATATTTTTTTGGATTTGACATATACTATAGATTGTACCGTAGACCAGCGGTATGCCATGGATGTCTCAAGCGAAATCCATTTTCTTAAAATACTATTAAAAAAAAATTAAATTAAATTAGCAAATATACAATACAATATAAAAAGAACAGAATCAATAAAAAAAATCAGCATCTCCAAAATTAAGAATAGTCAATTTCAGAATTTTGGTCCCACATGCACCCTTCCTCTGAATCCGCCAATGATTCTCGATCATCATCCTTGCCTCATGGAAAGCAGCCTTAGGCAGAAAACAACTTAGCCATGGCTAAACAAAATAATATGATTCAATGAAGATTTTGTCAAAAAAATATTAATTGGCTCTTGGCCGCTATATCAATTGGCCACCAAAAAAATTACTAGTTGTAAATTTACAGTCTTCTTTTGCGGATTAAGTACGTCAACAACTATTCTTTTGATTTGATAAATAGTTTAGGCAGTACAAGTTTCCATGTAAAATACAGATTAATTATAAATATGTCTCAATATATGATATATACATGGATGTAATTTAGACTAAAATTTGAAGAAAGGCATTTGTAATTTATAAAAAAGATATTTTTATAAAAAAATTGGTACATGTCAAAAAAACTTTACGTATAAATAATATAGCATATATAATATGAAAAACATATTGGTTCTTATATAATCAAAATATTTAAATTATATGTAATATAATATAAATATATTATATGTAATCCTGAAAATAGAGAATGGAATCCGAAACATCGTGGAAAAATGAATAAAAAATAAGGATAAAATGAAGGAAAAATAAATTTTACAAATATTAATGTAACAAGTAAATAGTCTTCCATAAACGAATGAAATTAGTTGCCGATTCTTTACCTGGCTGATTTTATGTTGAAACTTGAAATAAATATTTCTTTTTCCGTTTACAAATTGTTCGTATAGGCATTATTTATACTTTCATATTATTTATTTATTATATCCAATTTTTGATGGAAGGGGAATATGTTAATAATTTTAAATAACAGTAATTTTTATGAAACTTTGGGCGTGGAGTTATTATTTTCTCTACAAACATTGGGTCTTCCAATTAGAAGTACCAGGGCATTCAAAAAGTCCTGTCGTTTT
>NW_027104890.1:301250-323534 GCF_000696795.3 Halyomorpha halys | reverse complement strand
AAAAAACGACAGGACTTTTTGAATGACCTGGTATTATGTTCCATCGAATTTCATCTGTATTCCAAAAAGGGAGCTAAGTCATACCAAAAAAAATTTATGTTTACCAGAGAACATGCATCATATCATACCAGTGATATGACGACCTGAGGACGATTTTAATCACCGTCTTCCTTTTCATTTTTATCCCCTCTTCCTCAAGTTAATATTTATTTAATCTTTAATTTATTGTTTATTCATGTCCTTCAATTTCTTTGTCATCGTTAAAATTAGTAAAGCTTTAATAAGAAATTTTGAAAGAAGAAAAGAAAGGGGTACAGTACCTGCGATTCTGGTTACAGAAATATAGAGACGGGCTTTATTATATAGAAGGATTTTATTATATTGTTTTTTGTTTTTTTTCGAATTTTATTTAATTTTGTGCCAACAATTCTACAGAATCAATTTTACAACCTAAAATCATATAGCACTCGCTGACGAGAATTGAAATGCTGAATCAAGAAATGCAAACGACATGAATAGCACACTTGTCTCTGGTTCCTATCTTTGTTCGGGATCTGATGATGTAGGGCGGAACGAGGGTCGGGAAGGGTGGATCATCAAGGTGGCACCCTCTGGCAGGCGGAAGCAGTCATCTATCACCACACCTCTTGGGAAGGGGGAGAGTGCTGATATGCTAACTTACAGATTTACTGATTAAGCTGTCAGATTTTCCAACATAACTATGCTGGGAATGGAGGAAAGAAAACAATATTCGGTTAGTAACATTGTTGGACAAAATATTAATCAATTCGTTGTTCTAAGTATACATGCATATTAATATAATATAACAAAAACTCCGTCAAAGACTCATAATAATTTTTAGAATACAATTGGAAGACTCGTTAAACCTCTAAAATGCCGACAAACTACTCCCAGGCGATGTTTCACAAATTCAAACATCATCAGGACATAAAATCACAAATATCCCATCAATGAAGACAAAATGCAGTATATCTTACATCAACATCCTCGAAAAGACCCTTTAGCCAGAGATGACTCATCACTCCATCAGATCCAAACATGTACGTCAATAACAGAGTCGGTGTTTAGATGCCATTGAGTGATGCGCCGTCCTTGTATTCATGCGTCTTTTTTGAGCAGTTGATGTGAGATGTGCTGAATTTTGTCTTCGTAGATGTAATATTTGTAATTTTCTATCCCGATGATGCTTAAGTTGGCGAATTGTCGACTGGTGAGAATTTTATCGGCTGATTTGAGACTCATAATTTTCTAATCCGAACCTTCCAATTGTATTCTAACAATACATACGTATATACAAGTATGTAAATATAACTTTAAACATTCTCCATTGTACCAAATTTCATATTAATCGTGAAAACCTCTAATTTTAGTGAAACGAGGATTTAAACTCGATTGTTTGTTCGGTTTCAAACTGAAATTAAGTCACACAACATTAATTTTCAAGGAAAGAATGGAATTTAAAAAACTTTTTTATTGTAATCAGATATTTTTCTTGTTATTTATAATATTTGTTGCAGTGGAGAATATGTTTTGTAGTTAGACCCTTAATTTGTACGTTAGAACATACTGAAAACTACAAACAGTTACTGGTCAGTTAATATCTCATGTCAAAATTGTATGATAAATATATTCTGACTATTAATTGTTTACAAAATAAATCTCAGAGTGTTGCTATGTACTCCTCAATACCTAGACGATGCCGTGAATCCCTAGACCATCTTGATCCAACAAGGAGTATCGATATGTTTTTTCAAAATACTGCAAGAAGAACAAGCACTTTGACTCCTAATCCTGAACATGATTTAGCGATTCAGCTGATGATAAAGAATACCTCTCTTAAAGATATCCCCGAAATCGAATTCTTCTCACTTCCCAGATCCCTCGATAACTTACTATAAAAGCTATATTATTCCATACCTACCTATACAATTTTTTTCGTCCCACAAGCCACTTTCCATTGATATGGTGACACACCATAATTACCTTTTTTCTTAAATCATGTAAACCTGCGAATAATACCTCATCCTGTAGACCGATATATCATTTCAAAAATGTTTGAAATAATCCTTCTCAAACGAATTCTAATCATACGCGAATCCCAAAGTATTCCTTCACATCAATTTGGATTCCTTCAGTTCTACAAGGTCTTCGTGTTGTTGACCGTACATCCTTTGCACTAAATATCACACTGGTACCTTCCTGCCCATAGCACAAACTTTGTCAATCGAGTGTGACACGATGGTTTTTAAGCTCAAAACCTTTTTACCCTAATCCGTATATGAGTAATTAATCCTTAGATCCTACCTCTTGAACCTTTCCTTTCAAAACCACAAGCGTTCTCCAATTATTATTTAATTGATCCTGACCATACTCGAATCCCAAGGTATTCCTTCACGTCAGTTTGGATTCCTTTAGTTCTACAAGGTCTTCGTGTTGTTGACCGCACATCCTTTGCACAAAATATCACACTGGTACCTTTCTGTCCATAGCACAAACTTTGAACGAGTGTGACACGATGGCTTTTAAGCTCAAAACCCATTTACTCTAATCCACATATGAGTACTTAATCCTTAGATCCTACCTCTCGAACCTTTCCTTTCAAAACCACAAGCATTCTCCAATTAATATTTACTTGAGGCGGGTAATATTCATTTCTCTTCACAGCCGATATTTCTGAAAATCCCGATACCTTTCTTGCAAAATTGGGTGATGATTCATTCCTTCCACTCTGGCCCTGAAATATCAATCCAACAAAGATCAAACAATGCATCTCAAATTCTACAAAGACATCTTTGTTCTGGCAATCACCAGCTTCTCCACTTAAGTCCTTTTGTTCTACCGCTCTCATTTGCTTTCAATATTTACGAGACTAGGAGAGAAGTGTTTTGATATCTTGGATTCCTGGTTTTCCTTCCACATGAGGGGACAGCAAAGCTCAATTCGGACTTTTCAAGGCTTGCTGCGAATATTTTACATAGGTGTGAATGCATGTCATGATGAAATTATTTTATTTTTATTTTCTTTAGACGTCTTTAAATTATTATGTTATTACATTTAAATGACATTTTAATTATTTCTATAACTTTTTTTAATTATTATTATTTTTGTCATCTTTTTATTTTATCTTTCATTATTTTGTTCTGTGTGTATAATATGCATACTGTGTACCCATTGCCATTAACTGCGATTTCATTATTCTTCTTCGATAAATACATAAATAAAAAAAGAATTATCATTTATTGAATTTTTGTTTACTCCACCGACTAAAAATACCTCGACTTCTGATTCTCTTCCGATTTTCTGTTGATATACCAGTTCTCTATTGAAATAGAAAAATAAGTAGTTTCGGAATTAATTTTCTAAGATAACGAACCTTAGCACTGCATATAGATACTAAAAGGAAAAAAATATACATGGGAAAATATATTAAAAAAATTGATCGATTTATCTAATAAACAGACTAGTAATTGTATCATTAAAAACATCCTGTCACATCCTTCTCTACGTTCTTATGGTGGTAATGAGAATGAGACTTGTCGAATAGTTGACATCTGTTTTTGCAGTTAATTTATAATAATATCGTTCTGAATTACCTTCATGATCGCGATACCAATCACAAAGCAGAAGTGAACCCGGCAAGTGGTAGACTGCACAAAGAACCTACGAAAAATGGTAGTGTTGAATATCGTCATCTTACACAACCTGTTCCTCACTACCAATTGGTTCGGAAGGAAATTGGTACATGTTTAATTTCATTCCAACTTTTTGTAGAACACTCGTGCAGTCTGTATTAAAAGTACTATATCTGTTTCTCCTAACTTTCCGATTTTAGTAGGACATTCTAAAGTCTGTCGTATGAGGCGCTTGATAGTTTTTAAAATTAAATAAATTTATGTTCCTCAAGGTAGTATCTTAGGTCCCATTCTTTATACGGTTTATACAGCTGACATCCCAACCCACCCTAACACAGTCCTAACAACATACGCTGATGACACATGTATACTGTCTGTAAACAACGACCCAACTAATGCATCACAAACACTACAGACACACATAACATCTATTGAAGAATGGTGTCAAAACTGGAGAATCAAAATAAATCCTGACAAATCCCATCAGATCACCTTTAATCTCCGTCGTAAACCTCTACCCTGGCTCGTAGTATCGTATAGATTGATACTTAGGACTCCATCTTAACAAGAAACTTACTTTGAATCCACACACAAGACTGAAATGACAAGAAACTGCTCGTAGATTCCGATTGCTACAATACTTACTTGACAAACGCTCTAAACTTCCCATTCACTACAAAAAAAATTAGTATCCACTACGATAATCAGACTAATTTGGACATATGGAATTGAGCTCTGGGGCTCTACCAAACCTTCAAATTCCTCCCGCATCCAATCCTTACAATCCAAAATCCTACGTAAAATCCTTGATGCTCCTCATTACGTTACAAATAAACTCATTCACAAAGACCTTAACATCCCATTCGTTGCAGATTTGGCCCAAAATTGATATGCGTCTTTTCATTCCAAACTCCTTAAACATTCTAACCCATTAATTCTTAATCTTTCATCCTTAACAATCCCTGGTAATCCTCCGAGGCGTCTGAAAAGAAGATGGCCACGGGACCTTCTAATTTAAATTAATGTTTGAAGTACCACCAATGGGTGGTTCCTTCCCAAGATTTTCAAGTGTATATGAAACATACAACATATTTACTTATTGTATTATTTTGTACAGTTGTAAATTACATTAAATAAATAAATAAAAAATAAATTTATTCATGTAATGAATGGAATATAATAAATTCTTTTAACTTTCGCTTTTAACTTTTAACTGCACTGTAAAAAAAAAAAATACAAATAAAAGTGATCTTTTATGAAAAAACCCATAGAAATTGTAAATTCATCGTGCTGTTTATCTTGCCTACAGATCAGACCGAAATATTCGAATACATTAAAATAAAAGTCGATTTATAGTTTTATTGTTGAATGCAACCTAACTATTATCCATACGTAATCCACAGTGAACTAATTCTATATGATTTAAATGATTTATCATCTTAACTTTAAATGCAAAATAGGAAGGAATAGACGAGCCGTTAAAAAAATGGTATATTACCTTCGAATTTCAATAAAAGTTGAAAATCACATTATTTCCGATTCAATTAATGTAAACCATTAAATTTTATATTAGCAAAAGGTAGGAAGAGACAGAGCTGGAGATGGTGGGAAAGGCAAAGAGGTGGGGCCGAGTTATTGACGGAAATAGCGGGCCACGTGGAGTCGGCCCCACTGACCTAGATTGCTCGGGCATGCGGCCTCCAGGACCCCAACTCCTGTTCCGATAATTCCTTCTCCATTCCTCTCTCCTGCGGGACATCGTCTGCTGCAAAAGCATAAGCACCATACGAGAAGGGATCACTATTCACACAACCTCCGTATGTTAAATCATTGTGGCGAGTGAAATCTGCAAAGAGTCAAGAATAATTTGTATTATTTCCTTGCTTTTGTTAGATATTATTATTAGAGATCGAATTTTTGTGCAGTAAAAAAACAAAAAAATGTGCAATAAAAAACCCAAATCCAGCAATGACTAATTTTATTTATTAATTAATAATACTAATATATGGAAAATACTCCATATTTATTTAAACATAAAAAAATTAAATAGTCTAATTATTAACCTAAAATTTTTTCCGTAAATAAAGAGCCACGAGGAAGCTAATTGTGTTGAATGATTTTATAATTCTTTTATGACGTTTGGATTCAATTTTCAACTTCTTAAAACTACCTCAATTCCAAGTTTTAGAAAAAATATACAAGGCGCTATGCAGGAAGGATAATTTAAAACTATTCGTTCAAGCGAAATTCCCTTTTTAATTTCCCCCTAATTTCACCATGTTATTCTGCTTAGCTTTTCAATTGTGCATTCACATACGAATATACCATAAATAACCCTTAAACTGATAAGAAATGAGTCAGTGTAGAGAATAATAATATACATTGGTCATGTAATATGCATATGTATAAAATTGAAATTCACATTAATCACAACAATATCAAACTATAGGCGGACTTTAAATCTAAGTTAAGAACAATAACACTGAACTTTCTCTACAATAAGCTTATTTTAGAATGACTTTTTCATAGTTACGCAAAACTATTCCATGAATATTCGTCAATTGTGTTTATTTGTTCTTTTTATTTTTTTTATTTAGGTTCACTTCGACTCTTCATATGTAAGTCAATGCGTTGCTTTACCTCAAATTTGTTAATTTTAAACTATAAGGAGTTTTAAATAAGGAAATAAATAATAAAATGTGTTAACGCCATATTTAATATTAATTTGTAAATGTTTGTTAATAGATATATTTTTTTCATCATACTCTCATCTCAAATCATACTTATTTGTGTTTCATTGACCGCACCCCCAACCATCTTCTCCTCATTTATCATCCACGGTCAACTATCTCTCATAATTATATTTTTTTCATTTAATTACAGTGTTATTTTGTATTTTCGTTAAAAGTGTGTTTATTTTTAAATAAGAAGCTTTATTTATTGCTTGTATTATAAATATTTAAATGCAAAAGAACCCCGTAGGGATTATTTTACCTTGCAAGAAGACAACTTTTTACGGATTAATATCAGTCCCAGTTGCCTTTGTGTAGTTAGATATAGTCGCCAGACTCTGTCAGAGTAAATTGTTATTAGAGAGCCGATATAGACGTAGGCCCACCAACGTTTGAACAATTGGACTTGGAAACATCTCTGACCTTTCGGAGGGGATAAAGATATTATTTTCAGGACCCATCTCTTCTCTGACCCATCCAGTAGTATTTTATTTTATATTTATTAATTTTGTTTATTCTTTCATTTCATTTTATGTTATCTATAAAGGCACATTTATTTTAATGTTGTTCTTTATTTTATTTCTGAAAGTTTTATTTTTATTCCACTTTATGTTTTCAATTGTATAATATAATGCAAAATAAATGTTTATAATCAGAGCCAATTTATTTCGTTTTTGTTCTTTTTAAAGCTTTCCTTCAGAAAGACATCGTAATTTTTAGTGGCTTTAACAAAATGAATAAATATTGGCATACATAAACCTATATGTGGATGCTATGAAAGATTTAGTTTATGCGATTAAAATCAAATTTTAGCCAAAAATAAAAACGAGCAATTTTGAGCAAAATAAAGTTAGTGAGTATTATTTGAATGTCTTTTCCATGATTCGAATTTTTGTTGAGGTTTGGTGGAATTTGAAGCAAGGGAACAAAAGAAGTATTTTTGTCTTTAGTCCCTTTTCTTGTTCAATGGATAGTCCTCCATACACTGGAGCATCTGTAGTTGAAATGTGTAAGAATAAGAGAGGATATTAGAAGGTGACGAGTTCTTCGAGGAAATGAATCACGGGATTTTAGGAGCTAGGATGGGGATGGTTTTTCGGGTTATTTGGGAAATGTGGCTATTAAGTGCTGATCAAAGGTTTTTATGGTGTTTTGAAACTGGATAGGTATGTTGTTGAGGTATAATGATGGAAGGGTTTTGATCGAATGAGAATGACCTTGGTTTTTACTGGATTCAGACTGGAATAAATAAAAACTGATTAAAAATAAAAACTTTATTTGGGCTGATTTAAACAATTCCTAACCCATAATTATTAAGGAAAATTAGGTCTCTAATTATTATGTAGATGCAAATACCAATTGAGGTGAAGAATCTCAACCTCTACTTAAAATATACAGTTGATTTTGAGTTTGTATAAAATCAGTCTCAATCTATAACGGATTTTCGGCATCCCATCCAGTTCACTGCATGGGATGCCGAAATCTTTGTTGCTATTTATTGAGAATGCAGTGTTGAAAAGGAATTTAGTTTAGTTAAATATATATCTAAAATATTAATAATTAGACATTGTTTACTCTGAGGCATAGATATTTTTAGAATAAGACACTTGGGGCTCTGAATCTAACCATCTTAATAACAATGGTATTATATTGTAATTTGAGTGAGCGTTCTCTAGTTCATATTTAACAGTTTTAATTTGTAACTATCATGATTTTGTCAACATGTTGTGCATAAACCGTATAATAAATTAAATTATTCCTTATTTATAAATATCTGTTAATAAGTTTTTTATTTTAAGCTCTAGTACTTGATTTGATAAATACAATACCTTCACGTTGTATTGTATCTGTATCAACTTTTAGTGAACACGACACAATTAAAAAATATATTCGATACACTGTTTACCAAATTACTTGTAATACAACATGAATTATTTAAGAAAATTGGATGATAGGAAGTATATCCATTTTAAAATTATGGAAACTGAGATTTGATTCTCAAAAGACAAGAATAGAGAAATTAGTATTCTTCAAAACTCTTAAGTAGATAATCTAAGGTACCCCTAGAGTTTTTAATGGGACCATTGCAATCTGATGCCTAGAGAAATGCGTCTGAAGATGAAAAATAAAATAAAACATCATCGGCTATAAAGCAGGAAAACTAACGAGGAAAACATCTACATACCAACAGGTTTTGTCAAGGCAGGTTTAATATGTATAGATAAAACGAATAAGGTTTAGAGACCATTGGTTATTTAATGTACAGGGTGTTTCAGGAGAAAATTTTAGTAATTGGGAGGAGGAGAGGGGACCTAGTTCATTGTAGTTTCGTACCTCCAACCTTTCTTATTCCGTGGAGGAGATATAATTTTTTTAAAGGAATTTAAAAGAAAAACGCATTGTTCATATCAAAATCTAAAGTTCTGTTCTGTAACTGAGGATTTCTCAACTTTCGTCACAATTTTTGGAGTATACGATAGGTTTTTTATGAGATAGAAACCTTCTCATTTCTTTGGAAAATAGATCATTGTTAGGTGACTTTAGTGTTAAAGGGTGATGTAAAAATTAATTTTTTATTGTACACATGTTGCTCTGTGGCAAACTATGAATATATCGATTGTATTACAAGCCACAGTGTAACAGCAAGTGCAAGGTTGCAAAGAGTTGTGTTTGTACCCTTGTTGTTAGTTCTCACTACAGTAAGAACGTTTTATATTATTTAACCGTAACTAATAAAACAGTAAGAACAGTAAAAACATTTTGTGTCCACCACCCTCGCGCTCAGCATGTAGCAGCCAAAGCAAAGTTATAACGTACAACTGAATAATTTCCCAAAATACTCAGTAAAAAGCAATGAATTTTTAAGATCATGGAAACACGCCATTTTTAAGTATTTTTTATAAGACCATTAGTTTTAAGTAAAAAAGGTCGATATATGGGTTCTTGATGAACTTAATGTGCGGTAATAGTTGAAGTGTTATGAGACATGAGTTTCACTAGTTACTAGGGAAAAAAAATTAACAACAGTCATCAGTCAGTTTAGTGGTTAAATATCGGAGAAAGACCGGGAAACATGCCAAAATCAAATATGCGTCCAAAAGAATTATTGGTTTCTGTACGTGGTTAACTGTAGGAATAATTCATTTCTCCTTTTACCCAGAGGTTAGACCATTACATTCATATCGTACTGCAGTGATACTGACATAATGCATCCTAAACTTGTCATGAAACAACCTGTACCGGAATTGCAATTTTATATGGCAACGCCAGATCATATGTTTCACGATAGGCAGAGAAGAAACTAAATCAGCTGTGTTACGAAGCTCTTACAAACTTACCTTATTCCTCAGACTTATCCCCTACAGAACACGTTATTTTTAATAAAAATGTTATGATTTCAAGAAGTTGTTTTACTAAATAACTTTTTCTGTTAAAACTGACATTTCATATGAAACGACCCAATATTTACAAGTCGGGTGTCTTCATGTCATCAGAGGGAGAGCCCCTTAATTATGATGGTGAAAGCTAATTTTTAATATTTCTGATATACATTTAATTTAATTAAATTTATTTTCACCCAAGTACTGTCAATTACACAGCAGTATACCGCAGTTAGTAATCAGCTACTTAAATCTACAACTATAATTCTCTAATGAGATGGAGATAGTTGACTGTAGATTAATGTTTGGAGAAGTTTGTCGGGGGGTGCGGTCAGCAAAGAACAACATAAATAAACAAAACCAAATTTATTTATTTTATGCCGACGTTTCGACCTGAGTTTCAGGTCTTCATCAGGGCTATAGAACAAAAGAGATAACAACATCATTTAGAGAAACATACAATTGAAAAGGAATAGTATACAAACAAATTTGGAATTATACGAAATATTGAATTGAATCATAAATGATAAAAAATTGATAACTGATAATTGAATAGTAAAAAAAAATTAAATTGATTGATAATCGTGGAATTAGATTGCAGTAGATTGAAAACAGTGAAAGAACAAATATAATATCATGTAGGTAAGAAGGTATGTATACTATAAGATATGCAAGTAGTGTCTAAAAAACTGAAAAAATAAATAAATTGAATCTACAAATTGAACAATATGGCAGACAATGAAAAATAGTGAGTGGCTTATATCTGAATTACAGTGTGAGTTAATACTCATAAATTAATACTTATATACCTATACTTAAATATATATACACACATATATATTTATATTTTTAAGATACGTAATTAAACTTCACCAATCAATATAATTAGAAATTTTCAAATACGTCTGTTTGGCATTGCATCAAAAATGTGTTTCTGTGTCATTAATATTTTCACTGAAAATCACATCATGAAAAGGAATGTATAAAAAAAAACTTAGTTCCATTTAATGATATAAAATTTGTAGCATTGTTTGAAACAAAAGAGTAACATTGTGCTTAATTGATCTTGCGTCAAGTAATCGCACGGTATCATTTTTTGCAAATTTCAGGTCTTAGAAAAAAGAACATGAAGAACATTTGATACAAAAAAAAAATGTATACATAATCAGAAAAATGTGATTATAAACTTAAATTATAAATATAAATTATACTTAAATTATACTTGATAATATAAAAGTATGTTATATAATAAATATTCCCAATGATATTTAATTGTTATTAATTATTATGTTAATCTCACATTAACATTAGCACAATATATATCATTATTTTTTCTCAGATATGTAAGAAGAATTCGTACATCGTGCAATGGGAAAAGTAGGTCGCGTGGTTGGATAACTTTGTATGAATGGTGTAATTCTCTTCACTTTCAAATTGTTCATTCCATGTGCGAATATTTAGAAAAAACAATCCACCATTGTTATTGTGTTTTGGTGACTCCATTTCATTATTGTGTCAATATCACCTTGGTCACTCCTTCGTCAGATAAAATATTATCGTCAACTAGTCCTGACCCACATTAGACATCTATATTAAGACTTTCAAGTGTCTTGTGAATCATTGGGTTACCAAAATAATTGCTTAGTTTTTTTTATTTTTATTTTAACATATTATTCGAGCGGGCGAAACATTCATATAATTGTAGAGTGAGAATCTTCCATAGCGTATTGAGGTATTATTAGAATTGGAAGCGACCAAGCGAAATTTTCGTAAATAGGTTTTTACTACCTGCCTGCACGAACCAAATCTTCAGAACCGATAACCAATTTTCAAAATCCTCAACAAATACTAATTGTTCCTTTTCACAACCATTGCCAAAAATTGATGCAATTTCACTTCTATAAGAAGATTAAATAAAAATAAAGGAAAATTAAATTAAATTATATTAATAACAAAACACATATTTTATATTTATTTTTTCCTTGAGAAATCCCCATACAAATTGAGTTGGTCCCAATTTGGATAAGAAAATATTCTACGTTTATAAGTAATTAGGTACAAGAGGAAAACAATTCTGCCTTGATACGGATACAAATAAACTAAAATACAATTAAAAATAATCAAAATCTCTTCCATATCTATAGAAATATATTATATGTAAGGTATGCGACATAAAATAATAGTAATAATAATAAAATTGATCTGCGTGCTCAATAGTACTATATATATATATAAACGACGTGACGTGAATAATACTACCTCTTACATCTAATACATAAAAATGAATATTTGTCCGTTTTTTATTTAAAGAAATCCACAGGAAAGGTGATGTTTGCCTAGCTATCTACAGGTGACAAACTAATTCTAACCATAGTGGGGAGGGGGGTCAAGTTTTTAATTTAGTGGGACCACCAAAAAAAGTCAACCAATTTCCAGACCGAAAAAGTCCGATTTCTCTGGTAAAAAAAAAATATTAAAAAAATTAAGCAGAAATTATTAAAACATATAGCTCAGAAATTATACATTTTCTTCATGGTTATTAAATGCTAATCGATTTGTCTCTTTCTGAAGAATAAGAAAATAAATAATATCACTTATTCTATTAAATGACTTTTTATTAACTGAAAAAAAAAATAATAAGGCTTGAAGTAAAGTAGGGAAACAATTTTTATTAGGAATAAGCATTACTGGGTCTGTTAGCATCCAATAAAATGATATAATTTAAAAAATAGATAATGGCTAGAAATAAGACATGATAAAAGAAATAGAATTTATATGTTTTAACTCATGCAAACGCATTTTTTTGTGATCAGAATTAACTTTTAGATTGAGCTGTTTAATTTTGTATGCTAAATAACTGCTTATGTTTTCATTATGTATGTTCTAATCTCGTGAAAACATCAACCAGCAGACTTCAGCGCCTAGCTCCCCAGCATTCAGTATGGCGCCAGTTCCAAAATAGCTTGTTCTCTCCAGGTGTTCTCTGAATATTTTAAGAGCTTTTACATCATAACGAAACAATATAAAACATAAAATTAAATAAACTTAACTAAATATAGGATTAAAGTATCGTGAAAATGTTTATCGAATCAAATGTTTTATTTAATACTATTATTACAACAGTAATTGGGATCTACTCTTTTAAACTATAAATATATAACTTTATTCTGTGCCTTATATTATTATTTATATAATGTTATATCTCTGAAGTTATAGTTGTAATATCAGAGGTAAGCAAAATATTATGACACAGGCAAGCAGTAAATGGAAACAGTTTTATTCTTAATGTTTATTCCATTCTCTTGACAAATTTAACTTGGATGGATAATATAATTTGTCAAAAAAAAAAAAATAAATAAACCATGCATCTTTATATTGTAATAACAAAGGAAGGGTTGGCTCAAGTGGTAGGTGAAGCAAGTACTTTAACTACTAGTTTAGGATCTGCATTCGTGACAGTTCCTCTGCTTGCACTTCGCTAGCTATAGTAGTGGACATTCCTATGTTAACCAGATTTGGCACCATATTGCTTTATCTTGTTTCACAGATGTAAGATGTTGATTATCGGGGGGATTTGGGTGACATGAAGGCCATCAAGAGTAGTGTGAGAGATAAATTGTAATGTTATAAGAAAGAATCTGGTTACGCATCACATAACTTTCACTTGTCATCCTATTCGTACAAAAGAAGAAAAAAAATCAATGCCTTAATATTTATTTTATATTTGTGTAAGTGAAATAAAAATCTTAATATTGTCATAACTAGCATGGAAAAACGAAAACATCTATTTTCTCATGTTTTATATTTAAGCATTGTTTCCTACTAATAATAATGAGTGATGGTCAATTGTTTCAAATAAAACAATTTAAGGCTCTTCAAGGAAGCTATTGTGAAACTTTGGCATTTAACGTACAAGAGCCTCATTTCTTAACAACACCTTTGCTGATCTATAAAGTTACCCCACGAGGAGCCTCAGTTATCCGTTAATATGGTAGAACAGGAAATAGTTAAATAGATCTAGCCGCACAGAAGAGGAGGGTAGCATTGAAGGCCCACAGGACTGGATATACTTGAATCCTCATTGAAGTTGATGTCGTAAGGGACCGGTAATCTGTGCAATAGTCCTCAACTATTGTCCCTTTGCCGTTTCCCAGTATTGCATCACTTCCTCGAGGGAGGACATCAGAAAATTTCCCTCCCGTGGTCGGTATTGTATCTGGGTATCGGGGCGTGGTACCGGTCCGATTCTCATTTAAATATGAAAGACGGTTATGTAGCTTCTGGTGGTGTTGGAAAACACAAGTAGGCTGATTCTCCAAAAACAAATAGAATTCTCCGATACCATTATTCTATTCCTTCATTTTAGAAACCAATAATTACAATTTAAATTGGTCTGTAATGTTGTTTCCTTCGGTAGGACAATGGCTACATGGACACGATAATAATTGATTTCAGAAATACTATGAAGAGTAAATCATTGGAAATCCCTGAAATGAGTTTTATAAATAGGCGTAAATAAGACTAGTATGCAGCAAAAGATAGAGGTTAGGTTGGCAACAGGAGACCACAGAGTTAACTCACAACCACAACAACAGAATAAATATTTATCACAGCACTGAGCCATTCCACTCCCCGAATAAGTATATAATGGCTTATAATTAATCTTTCCGAACAGAGTAGAGAAAAAATGGCACAAAATTAAATTATCAACAAAAATGCAATGAAATAGGAAAAATATTGAAGGTAGATTGATAAAATTCGAACTGGAATTCACAAATCTTTATAAAAAAATAAATGAATAATTTGATTATTGTGAAGCCTTTCTTATCTATCTATATAATTGTATCAATATAATAATAATATTGTAAATATAAAATAATGTAACCCAGACTTTGCTTTAAAATTAAGAATCCACTTCATAGTAATAGCATAGTAAATTGGTAAACACGACACCGTTGGAGAAGAACTCAAAAGATTAATTATAGATATTCATATCTAGCATATCATGGCAAGAGGGTCTATGGTTTTTAGTATTTGAGTCAATATATTGTATACATTTGCATTCGGTTCCCATCAGGAACCGATAGAGATACGTAATACAAATACATAATATAAATACATTGTATATGAATATATAAATATAAATACAGAAATATATGAATAAATTCAATATAAAATGTATATGGGGAACCCATGTCCGGCCTTAAAACCGCTGAAGCCCCGTACTCGGCACAATAGATATTAAGTAATATTGGTACTTATTAACTAATATTATATTAAGTAGCATTATTACTACTCATCGAAGAGCCAATAAAATTTATGAATGAGAAATGAAAAAAAAGAATATATATGTAGTCCTTACATTAGATAGATAATTATGTATTTATGGTTAACTCATGTGCAATAACATTTTTAAGATAAAGTCTGTCATGTACCGGTATTAATAGACCAGCTGCTGATTATTAAAAAAACGGCAATTTGAAATATTGAAATTGTTTTTCTATCGTAATATTCTCTTCTATCGTAGTACTCTCCAACATCGCCACTTTCCTCACAGCTTTTGCACATTGCGACCTTCTGTTATGCAAAACATCCCCTCTTCTACATTCGCGCCTTGAACTTTTCTTCATTGCTTCACTAGGATTATTGTTTGTAATTCGACGGTCCCATAACAACTATGAGTAAGTCATTGAAAGACAATTTTAATAAGCATCAATATTATTCCACAATTATATATATTTTTAAAATCGCGCATAGGCTTTAAAGTAAATTTCTTTTTATGTGAAATAAAAAGAATAAGAAAAAACAGTGCTAACTGAAGACTTTTGAATAATATGTTTTGGTGTCAGATGAAGAATTTGGTATCAGCAATTATTTAGCGGTTTGTTTAATGTTACTCTTCTTTATCAATTGGATGCATAGATTTCTTTGATATGGATTTTGGAATACTGGAAAAACAGAGGGGCTGGTCTGCACAATTTTCTTCATAATAGTTGTGTGTGAGGGGTGGGAAAGAACTTAATTTAGTGGCAATCCTTCTTAACAAGCCGACTACTTTAAACAATTACGATAGTAGAAGTTATATATAACATAAATCTAAACTATAACTCTAATTGACTAATAAATAAGTAAACAATAAAATAAAGAGCATTGAAGTAAAATAAGTCAGTTTAAACACAAGCATAACTGATACAATATTCACATTCTACCTAGGGAACTTCAGAAATTAGCATCTCACAGCCCCTTTACTGGTGTTGAAAGACAGTGGACACTGGGTGAGAGTACTGATGCTTAGGACTTGGATGGAGGAGCTGACCAGAAACAGATCTTCAATAGCATATTTACAAAAGGCCTGGAGACAACCGCTAATTCAACATTCGAGGAGGATTATAGGACTGTTTGGTTGTAGATAGAGATTGTGCTAGATTATTAGGATGCTAAGTAATATTCTGACGGAAAATTTATATGGTATAGGGTCAAGAACAAATAGGATGTTTTGATGAAGGATCTCGTTTGTAACATAATATGGAGCGTTGACTATTGTTCAAAGTACTTTAGACTGAAAGGATTTGATACGCTTAGTGTTTGTAAATGTAGCTGTCCTCTACAGTTCCAGTCCGTAGGTCCAAAGTTTCTGTAAAATCTTGTGAGCTCATAGTTCGTTGTCAATTTAAAGATGAGATGTCTTGTTCATGTATGTCGGACCAAATCAATAAAATCGTTAGTTTATTGCCTTTTAGGTTCTATCATATTATTTTATTTAGAAGAAAACCAAGATACAGGAGTGTCTGAAGAGGGAAGGGATTCGAAGGATTAATGGATAGTTCTGCGTTGGAGGGTGAAAATTATGTATTTGTGTTTTTTATTAATTGAATTTGTTGTACCAGTTTTTGCGTTACTCCTTTATCTAAGAGATAGTTTGTTGATATGTAATGAGAGGACCAGCTGGAATTTTTGAAGTTATGGAGTCAGATTGGTAATTAGTATTGATTTATGATAAAAAAAAAAAATTTCGAAGACCTTGAGTCAGTATTTCTTTATTTATACTAACGTGAAGCTTAGGATAGAAACTGAGAAGATGTTTGTAACATTCGTAAAAAAATTCAATGTCATACCTCGCAAGTCTAGACAATACGTCAGAAGAGATTCAAATGTCATTGACAGGGAATGTTTCAACGTATTTCGGTGTACCTTGCCAATATAATTTAATTCAATTATTAAATTAGAATAAAACTTAATAAATTGATAAAATAGATAAGTATTTATATTTATGTCTAATAAATAGCCATGAATTGTTTTTACTAACTAAAACTCTTTCTATGAGATGTTCTAAATGAAATGAAATGAAAAAATAACTTTATTCTGGGACATATGTCCCCTAAGAATAAATACATGGTTCATATAGTGAGATTTTTATCTGGCGACCATTTAAAAATTTTCAGATAGTAGAATGAAATTACATTGGTATATTGGCTTTACTACTGTTTATAATGTTAATCAATACCTGCCTATTTATTTGGTTACAAAGATGTGGAGGTTTGGTTATTCAATAAATGAAGGAATAGGTGTTGTTTAAAGGAGAGAATGGATGAGAACTGGCGAATGGAGATGGGAAGAGAATTCCAGAGGGAGGTTGCACGTATGACGAAGGATTTGCTAAAGAAGGAGGTTCTATAGGAGGGCATATATAAATCATTCGGATGGGATCTGGTGTTTAATGAGTGGATGGATGAACGAAGAGTGAGGAGATCTAGGATATAGGTTTTTGCTCGAGAAAATTATTAAGTTGGCTAAAGCGTTAAAATCTGTTATTTCCAGTTCCTTTATAGGAGTTTATTTTTTTGTTTGAAATTAAAAAAAGGGGGCCGTCAGTAGCTCAGGTGGTTGAGGCGCAGGTCTTATAAACTTGAGACCTGTGGGTGGCGCCGGTTCGAATCCAGCCTGGGGGGGTGGGTGGATTTTTTTCATTTCGTGGCGGTCCCATAAAATGAAAGAACTTGCCCCCTCACCTCTAGATAACCCCTCCTATAAACTCATCATTACTTGTATACTTTTTTTTGGATAAATTTTGTACGAACCTTTTCTCCTACGTTCATTACTACGTCATCTATTTCATACATTATACCTCGAAAAATCCATCCTATTGATGGACAATGAAGAACCTTATTTACCTTTATCGTTAGCAAATGCGTTACAAAAATGTTTTGGTTTTTATATTTCTCGAATTTTCGTAACAAAATGACTAATCAGCAGAATATATTTGGAAAAGTTTAAGATATATCTTTATATTATGGTTATACAAATAATTTTTAATATAGATATAGAAAACGACAATGGAACACGATTTACCCATATCGTTAACTAAGAAAATATCAATATTGTTTGTTTCCTGTTTTCTTCCTTTTTTTCGTAATAAAATTGTTATTGTTTAAAATCCCAAGAAATGTTGACGAATAGTTTGAAAGACATCAAAGTAACACTACATAAGGAGGAATGGAAACATTCGAGAGGCGAGAATTAATTAAAGGCGAGGAATTAATTAAATAAAACTTAATAAATAATTATGAGGTAAAAGTAATATTTTATATTACCCATGAGTTTGAATGATCAAAGAGTCATCTTTAACAGAATTAATTATATGCTTTAGCAGGGACGCCGTCACGGAGAGAGGGTAAGAAGGGGTCTCTCTTCCCAATTATTTATTCACCCAAAAAGTTGGATCGTTATTTAAAAAGGTAAATTTTCCAAAAATGTTCATGGGAAGGACGAATGCCACGGAATAACCTAAATATTCCATGTTTCCATTTATTTCAAATTTCATTGCCTGCATGTCATTTCAGTATCATCCGAACTCTGCTGCATTAACGTAATTTTCTGATATTGCAGTGGTAGCATTCTATATATTCCATTAGGGATAATATATTATGAATATCTGTATAGAAGATACTTTTGGCAAAGTGTAGCAGATAGTAGATAACGATTTATAGCACGATAATGATTTGCGTTGAAGACAAACTGGATGTAGTTGGGATTTATAGCGGCCTGGATGGGAATAGGCTAACTAGGGGAAGAGGGCGGGAGGGTTCGTCGACCCCGCTCCGTATTGATCTCCTCGCCTGCTCCGTTCGCCCTAGCTCTGTCCGTCCATTGTCTTTGCCTGCTATACTAATCTCGATTAATGTACTTCTTCGGTGCCATCTGGGGGGACCATTGTGCTCTACTGGAATCCCCAGGGGATTCTTTACAACTGTGTTCTTCATAAGTACTCCTAACATTTCTTTTCATTATTTGATTTTTCATTTCTTAATTGGTGTATACACTGAGACAATGTACCTATGAATTAAGAATGTGATGTTTCATATTAGAAAAACTACATTACCTCCGTTACTCTAACTAGGTATTGTTAGGATACAGAGATATTGTTCATTCTTTCATAGTAGCTTAAGTTCTTAGATTGTTTTTAATTGATGAGATTCTATGATTGATTTGTTTTGAAGAGGATCAGAGAGGTACACCATGCTTTTTTCAATTTGTTTAACAAAAATCTTTAATTTTAGTTTTTCGATGGCATTCTTTTGAAAGCCGTGAAATAGCCGAAAATAACTAGAGTGCTTTTAAAGATGAATTTACTGAACTCTAGCACAAACATGATGATAAAAAAAAGGAATTTCGAATTTACGTTACAGGATAGCAGAATCAGGACATTGATAAAATCCCAAGACAATACCTATGTTAGGGCACTAATCGAGAATGTGATATTTGATGCCAATCTAAGCAATGGAAGGAAGTGAAGTTAATTTGGAATGCTTCTTGAAGTTATTGGAACGATGCTGAGGCATCGTCGAAATAGTTGTAATTGTTTTTTATTATAGGCAAAAGAAAGTAAGTATGTGCCTTTATAAGCTTAGGTAGAATTGTTTGTCCTTCAAGTATAAACCCAAGGTCTTTAGAGAGTGATTTAAAAATATTGTGTCTCATTTCCTCAGGTGACATGAAGTCCCTAGAAGGCGTTTTAGCCATAATTATATTTTATGTTACAGTATAAACATATCCATGTTATTTGTTTAAAGCCAGGTAAACTTTTTTTCTCACCTTCCTTTTACTGTGACTGAAGCAAATACTAAGAATTCACTTTTAGGACATTTTTAGGTAGATAGTAGAATCTGCTGAGTGTGGTGCCGCATTTTGGTGCTGACTCGCCATCTGCGTGGTCAAGAGAGGGGAAGGACCTCTACTGATGATTGATTATGTGGGCTTGTCTGAACCCCTTACCTCGAAGAGCCCGTGGATCAAGGGGACAGTGCCTTGCCACCTCCCAGTTCTTGATGGAGGGGCGATCTCCTGGAAGAGTGGATCTGCATTCGCCTTCAGCCCATCAAAGAATTTGCTCTTCTCTTTCTGTAAAGACATTACAGTTATTGGGTTCACTTACGAGTGTCTTTAAGGGTTCTATGATGGTAACTAATGCTGCCTGTACGAGCTCGACGACCGACGACACTGGAACCATAAATACTAACGTCATAGGTTGCTACTACTGCTTCATTATGCTCCAAAGCGACTACAGGTGCTGTGAAGACTATAAATAAATTTAGACCCAATACCGAGACTCGAGGTAATCCGCAAGTGGTAGGGAAAGGAGTCGAGTAGTCCTCGGGAGAGTAAACAACCATCTGAGATATTTACACAGTTTCTTAAAATGATCCACGGGACAAGCCGTTGTTGAAACTAGGTGTATCCAGCAAATTAGTTTTTTACATAGGTAATCGAAAGTATGTGATGAAATTTATACTAGACAATGTGAACAAACCCAACTTTCATCCAAAATCGAACGAGACAACATGTGCGGAGAAAAATACGCTTACAATGCGCAAGCGAAGGTAACATTCAAAATCCTATGAAATTGTTACCAATCCCCATTCAGCACTAACTACCAACTTTCTTCTGAATTCGGGCCAAATCAGACCAGGCGTTTTCGAAATATAGAGATTCTGAGGAAAATATGTTTACGCAACTAATATCGAAAGTAAAGGGCGTAATCTTATAAAAAAGATGGAGAGCCAACTCGATAGTATGTACAAACTCGGAAAATATCCTCAAAATCAGCTCACAGGTTCAATTGATTAGAGTTGAACACAAATTTTAATTCAACAGGCGCAGAATCAAAATCGTTCTTTGATATTGAAAACTTAAAATGGGAGTACATTTTTCATTTTAATTTTTCTACTCCCTAACCACCCAAACCCACTGGTTTCTAACCTTGCTTCCATTCCTGGCAATCCTCCGAGGCGCCTGAAAAGAAGATGGCCTCGTGACCTTATATTGTAAACTGTTTTTAGAGTTCTACTACTGGGTAGTTTCTCTACATCCAGTATCATATCATTATGTTCAAATTTACTTTTTGTATTTTTTATACAGTTGTAAATATCAATAAATAAATTTTTTAAAAAAATTTCTAAATTTAAATTTTGATTCTGAAGAATTTTTTTTTTATTTCTTACACGAATACAAAGCAACAATAGGCATTTTTAGTTTGCCTTTAATTAGAAAATACATTTTATTTCAATAAATATAAGTTCCTAAAACTCGACCTATTCGAAAAGGTATATGGAATTCACTTCTTACCCAGGTTCACTCCTACTTTCTAAGAAAATTCCTGAATCCACCACTGTCATGGTGGGAATCGTAGTAAATGTTCTCACATCATCTAAGGCCTGTCTCTATCCATAAGATAGGAACACTTTTGTTTTACATATCACGAAACACGTCAAATAGTCAAATCGTCACGAAAGATGCAAAATATTTGAAAACACTTTGAAACAAAATCAAAACTTTATCACAATTTGTCCATAAATGAAATTTTTGTATCTAGGATATGGTATGTAAAAAAAAATCAAACTACGAGAGTCATAGTGTTATACTTCGGTTCGATAAACTCCGATTGCCATATAGATTTAAACACATTCTCTTATCGTACTTGAGTATAATTGTGTAAAATTTTCATCCCTAAGACCTTGGGAATTTTTATTTATAAAGATCAAGATAGCCAAAAACCTGTACTTGATATGTTGGGAAAATACTGTCACGCGGGGTTTGTTGTTACTGATCAATTTTCATTTGGATTTTGTTGGCAGAGCGTTTTCCTAGAAATTATTATTCAAATGAAAAAACCTTATTTTATCTGTGATTTCTCTTCTGTTTATGATAGAAATCGCGTTAGGGGAGCGTCTTGGAACAATTTTACATGACATTCTGTTTCAAAACGGTGTGAAATCGATATCTAAGCCGTTTTTTCGTACATCAAACGAATTCTATCTGTTACTGCCAAAGTCTATCTCAATCCATGGCTCTTATCGCACTAAAAAACAAAACAAAATGGATCTAGTACAATTTCGTATACTGTCGTAGTACACAGCCTGGAGCTAACGTTGTCCTACCAACATTTCCAATATTTTTAACTTGTGAACTTATGATTCGACTCGTAGCGTGCACTAATAATAATACAGTTAGAAGATATATATA
>NW_027104890.1:287002-299560 GCF_000696795.3 Halyomorpha halys | reverse complement strand
TTTTAACATTGGCGGACAATTTAACGATTGGTGTTGATGTTAGTAGATTACACGTTATGTGTGAGGCTTGTGAACTTTATCTTAAAATCTTTAATAATTTAATTTCATGCCTTTCATATAATTTTATTCAAGGAATATTTGATTGATACCACCTTAAATATTTAAATAAAAAATATGTTATGAATTAGAATTTGGTGGCTTAGATTATTCTTACTTCATATAATCCGTGTGAATTCGTATGATTCAACAGTTTTTTTTTTTTTTTAAAGATCTTCAATTCGATAGATTTATTTATTGATAGATATTACAATCTGCCACACAGTTGTGGGCAATAGGTAATATTGATGAATGATCTCATACATACTAAAATAAAAAAATAAAATAAATAAGTAAAAAATAAAAAAAAATAAAAATAAAAAATGAAATAAAATAAAAAACTCTCTTAAAATATATACAAACAAAAGAATAGACAAGATGAACATAATCAGACTATATGTATGAAAAATAAATAAATAAAATAACATAATGGTATGATTCAACAGTTAACATTTGGCAATAATAATTATTTTTTTAGATTATTGCGTTAAATTATTAAAAGAATTATGAATACTAGTGAATAAATTTAATAACGTATTTGGCGAAAGCTAATCACATCATTTAAACAGACTATTTGGAGATATTTATATTTTCTGATAACGCCGAGGCACACGTGTATGTGTTATCAGTAAACAATAAACAACACATTTATTTCAACTCAAACTGTTCAGTAAAAAAAATCTTTAACATCAGAATCAAAAAAGATACGATAAAATATAAACTTACTAGAGGTTCTTTTTAAACTTCCAATACGTTAAGGAAACGTTTTTCTTCGATTAAACTCTTGGAAGGGTTTTACGAAATTACCAAATCCTATTATGGAAGTCCGAATATCCCTAAATAATGCTATAATCCTCGATGCAACTGTTATTTTAATAATGGCACCAATAAAGTTTTATTATAGTTACCCACACAGACCATAAAATCCTATTAATTTACCGATCTGGCACAGATGATGATACTTCCATTATAAACACTTTGAAATAATTTATCTTTAATATCGTTTTTCAAACTATATTTTTCTAAAAAAAACTGAGCTATGAATCGAAGTAGTTTGTTCACATATCACTTTCATGTTTTATTCATCGGTTATATCAAATACATTCCCCTAGGTATATTTGAAACAGTTAAGAATCTCTCTTTTTCGAAACCTTTTCATTCTAATACAAATCTTCTAAAATAAAGAAGATAAGATAAACCCTTCGATAATCTAGTCGAGAAGAACAAGTGAAGATTATTTCGGAAATGGGAAGAGCCCTGGTACCTGAGTTACAAATAAAAATAATATTTGGAAGAAGAAATTAAAATAGATCGATGAAATAGTTCGAGGAAAATTTATCAAGATGTTTTGTAATACTAATAATTATGAGAATTGATTATAAAAAAATAATTATTATATCTCTATCCCTATGTCACTGTGTAAAACAATATGTCTCAATGTTTTACATGTAAATTGAATGCGTAAATAAATAAAAATATATGAATCAAAATAATGAAAATATTTCTTCATTTCGTTCAGACTCCAAAGTTACTTTTGATTTTAACTTGATGTAGTAAAAATCGTTTCGGATGGACCAAGTATCATCTATGAGATAATGCTTTGTATGTCCATTTTATTTTACCTTTTCAAATTTTTTCAAGAAAAAATAAAATGCTGAAAATCACTTTTCTAAAACAATTTACAATTCCATAACAGTATAAAGCGTATGTTATGACTGGATGCTCAGTGCCATGTTTACACAAAGGGCCCACTCAGGCGAGCATCGCAATCTTTATGCCTCCTACAATGGCCTCGTGCAAATGTTTAAACCAACACTGTTAAAGTTTTATTACTTTGTAAATATTAATAAAATAAAATAATGATTTTAAATATTATGTAGTTTATTTCTGTTGATAGCCCAACGTTGTTGAGAAAATAAATTCTCCAATCTGGAGGACCCTCAAATCTAAAGTTCCCGGGGTCCCAACTCGATAAAAGAAGGTTTGTTTTTATTAATATGTTAGTAATGTGTCATTTGTGTTATATCTTAGTGCCTTACCTTAGAATTATTAGTATTTCACTAGTTACATAAATATTCTTTCTCTTTTCTTTCCCTTAACATTAATTTTAAATAAACTGTAGATGGTCCAGGAGCGATCAAAGAAGAACTTAAATAGTGATTAAGTATTTATATTGAGCCACATATCACAGCCCTCGAAGAATGGTGTCGTAGTTGGAGGATTAAAATAAATTCCAACAAATCCCATCAAATTACCTTTACTCTACGTCGTAAACCTACTGACTGCCCTACAGTATACTTCAATAATGTTGCCCTTACCCTATGTAATAATGTTGAACAGATCCGCTACCTTGGACCACATCTGGACAAATGACTAACCTGGAATCCTCACACAAGACTGAAAAGACTGGAAACTGCACGTCGATTTCGACTATTACAGCACTTACTAGACAAACGGTCCAAACTTCCATTCATTACAAAAGACTGATTTACATGACAATTATAAGGCCTGAACATACGGCGTTGAGCTTTGGGGCTCCACTAAACCTTCGAATTCCTCTCGTATCCAATCCTTACAATCCAAAATCCTTCGTAAAATCGTGAATGCTCCCTACTTTGTCACAAATAAAACCATCCACAAAGACCTTAATGTTCCATTTGCAACCGATCTAGCCTGAACCAGATATCAATCCTTCCATTACAAACTCCCTAACCACTCAAACCCATTAGTTTCTGAAAAGAAGATGGCCTCGAGACCTTATATTGTAAAAATGTTTTTAGAGTACTACCAATGGGTAGTTTCTCTGCATGCTTGTACCATACCATTATGATTTCCTCAAATTTACTTGATGTAATTATGCACAGTTGTAAATATCAATAAATAAATAAAAATATTAAGCCAACGTTTCAGAACTCCGTCAATGATAAGGTCGATGAAGACTGCATCTCCCCGACATACCTACACATCTTAAACATTATAAAATCCCCATAATTCTTTTCTCTACGTTCTGAATTTCAGAAGCCCACTTTTCTGTAATGTCTTTTATTTTATTTTATTTTGTTTAAATTCTCACCCCCTTTACTTGATTTTATTACGTTATATTTTATATTTACTATCCATTCTTTTTATTTTATATTTATATATCTTATTTTTAATTTATATTCATATGTTACTTCCTACTTAAGTATACTTACATTAATTACTTTCTTATAATTTACACACCTCTGTTCCCCTATTGTCTTTTCTTCATCAATTATATTTATTGTATCCATTCTTTTAACTTTATTTCTTTTGTGCATTCTATGCTTATATTTATATGTATTTTTTAATATAATTTCTTCTCCCCTATCATTTAATGTTTGCCCATTTTTAATATTTTCTATTCGGTTTACCTTAAAAGTTATTTTCAAATGTAACGTACTTTAACCGTCAATCCCCCACTCTTCTCTATAACATCCTGTAAATACAATTCAGTTCGATTCTGAAAGGTACATTGATTTTATTCTTATCCCCTTTTTCTATCTCTTAGTTTGTATTTTATTTTATATTTCTTCTTTTTATCTGTCATTATTTCCGTTTTCAATAATTTTCTATAACCTCTTATTATTCTTATTTAATTTTTACGTTTATATTATTCAAGTGTTTGTATCCTTTTTTAGCCCTGATGAAGCCCTGCAACCTGGGGCGAAACGTAGGCTCAATATAAATAGTTTAATCACTATTTGAGTTTTTCTTTGACCGCACCTGGACCATCTTCCTTTTATTATTACTCACGGTTAATCAGCGATCTTCCATTAATTTGAATTAATTATTATTAAATTAAAATATACATATTTCTTTATTCTTTTTGGATTAAATAACTTTGTATTTTATTTCTTTAATCCTGTTATTTTACTTAGATATATAATTACCTACATATATGTTTTATTTACTATTTTTTCATCACTGATAATTGTTCGTATATTTACTAACTAGATTTTCATACGTATTTTATTATTTGTTTTTTCCTCTTAATTAATTTTATTATTACTTAAGTCCTACAACCTTTATTTTCTTATAATACTTAAACCAGACATGTCTTTCAATATTATTTTGTAACTATAATGTTAGTTATTTTCTAATCATTCTGTAATTCATTATAGTTGTAGCTCTGACGAAGGCTTGAAAATCTGGCCGAAGCGTTGGCACTAATAAATAAGTTTTTACTTATTTGTGTTCTTCACTGACCGCGTCTCCAATCATCTTATCATGAGAATCTATAGACGTTGCCAACATATTTTAACCTGGATAGGAAGGCCGAGATTCATGGTCCAACCCGATCAGGACTCTAATACAAGACCCAATACTCGAGCACTCTTTTTCCCTTTTGAATGAACCACCCAAAGCTATCTAACTGTTGTGATGGTAAGTTCCATTCCTGAAGAGAGAGGAGTTCCGAGTCGTGACGGTGTCTTCGCCTCTCTCCGCTCACAAAACTTTTCAACGATTGAGTTTAAAAACATTTAAATAATGATTTGATTCATAAGAAGAAATATTTAAATAAAACAAGATTTAGGTAAAATTCCCTTACTATATAATATTTATTATAAGTAATAGTGATAAATGATCACATTCATACCAAAATAATAAAATAAATAAAAATAATAATGATAATATCTCTGTTTATATAAACCCAAAAAATAAATAAAATGAGCATAATCAAAGTATGCTCATGAAATAATAATAAGAAAATAAAATAACTAAACTTTTGAACTAATATAACAATAAAATAAAATCATTAATCACATTTACACTAGTATGTACAATGTTTACACTTTCGCCTCTTCGAGATCCCAGCGAAGCCCTCTCACCGCATCACTGGTAATAACCACTGGCTTATTAGACAAAGTAAGTGCGCAAAAACCGCAAGCACTCCTACACTCCCGAGCAGGGTATCACGCCATCGTTTGGTAAATTAGATTTAGAATTTAGGGTCCTTTCTATAATCTCAAAGCAGAAGGTATCGATTATGTACCTGGCACATCTCAACAAAAAATAACTGATATACTTATCTAGGAGTAACCAACCTATTCTAACCATGGTGGGGGTCAAGTTTTCATTTCGTGGAACAACCACAGAAATGAAAAAAGTCGATCAATCAAGCCAGATTTATACCTGTGCCGCCGCAGTTGTAAATCAGCTACAAACGGCCCTACCAAAAAATATCTAATGAGGAAACCTAAAGCGAGTCTCGCAAACTCTGAGTGTTAACGGACTCCTTGCTGGAATGTTGGAACCTTATAAGGTCGCCCGTGCGGTCGTGAAAGTTCGCCAGTTGAAGAAAAACAAGTAAAAAGTATATAGTTTTAAAGCTAATAAATTGGTTTAACTAAAGGTAAGGAGCTAAAAAGACTAGTTTGGCCTTATTTATTTTTCAGGTGTGTGTCATTTTCCCATCCTCATCATTTGGTCCCAAATATTCTAAATTTAACTGTAAGAAAGATTCTAGTTCTTAGTGAAAATAAACCGAATAATCATTCTGAAAAATGAACTTAATTATTAATTAATTAACCTTTTCTCAAAAAGAACTTAATTTACTCAAGGATACTTGCAATATTCGATTGAAAAGTAAACAATTCATCATCTACCTTCACACTTCTGTTTTATACATGTGCATGAGGACTTGCGAAATAAATACATCAAAAATAGTATATGGTGGGAGTATACTATATACTATTGATTATTTATGAATGAAAGGAAATAAATTTTTGAATATGAAAAACATTTCGACCCACTTTCCAGAGCATGTCTGGGCTACAAAAGATAAAAAAAGAAAGATGAAGCCCAACAAAGTGGGTCGAAATGTCGGCAAATAAATATTTGTTAACTATTTTTTATTTTTTAACACACCCCCGACCATTCTCCTTAATATTCAGAAAAATTCAGTCATTTATATATATAATTTGAAATAGATTTTTAATCAAGATTAACTTCTTCATAATTATTTCCATGCCCTATTTCAATTTTATCCTTTTTATATGTATATATTTTTAAAGTATCTTGCAGTGAAATATTACGTAGAGTTTTAGTAAAACGTTGGAAACATTCTTGATCAAAGGAAGTGATGTAGGTGCCTAATTCGTTTGGAGCTAACTGGCTAGCCTCCATCTTGCATGTGTCAGTCCAGTTGGCAAGAAGCCAGTGGACTAATTGCTTAAAACATGGCCATCTTAGTAATATTTTAGTCGACTGAATCATCAAAAGCCATTAACCTGTTATATATTAGATTATACTATGCTATCGAATGAAATCTTAAATTAATTACGTTTAAGATTTATGTAGTTATTACTTTATAATTGATCAGTTATAATAAATTAGATCCTTTTAGTCTGCACCTTTTTTTTTTCTTCTTTTTTTATACCAGATCGGCCATTTTTTTATCTACAAGATAAAAATAAAGTAACGATTATTTACTTTTTATTTATTTCATACCTGATCGGCCTGGAGGGCCTTACATCGTTGATATAACCGTTATATTATATATATATATATTTTAACAGTTGATTATGGGGGGTATAGTCTCTTACAAAAAACAACCCTAACTATATACTATGTTATTATTAAAATTTTAAAAAATAAATAGATAAGTATAAAGCTTTTTAATAAAAGAGGAAAGTAAAATTAATAACAAAAAATAATAATATTGGTACACTTAAATAAAACAAACAATTGCCCTCTAATAGGAAAAAGAAACAAGATAATTTGAAAAAGGGACGTGAGAAGAAAAGAGAAAAAAAAAAATGATAACAGAATGTCCTCCAGCAGTCTGGGCTTCAGTCTTCGGGTTGAGGTTGGGTTTCACAGGTTGTAGGTCACTGCTCCTTTAACTGTCGGCAACTGGGAGTGGAACTTCATGAACCGTTTTTTGATGTAATCCTCTATTGACTCCATCTGTAAGTCGCGATGCAGTTGGCTATTTCTTATGAACCAAGGAGCATTAACTGCGATTCTTAGTACTTTATTTTGAAAAGATTGTAGTTTTTTTCTTTTTCGTAAAGGATGCCACTCCCCAGACTTCACAGCTGTACATCAGCAGTGGCCTGAGGATTGTTTTAAATATAAGAACAGTTGTTTCTGTTTTTAGTTTGGAATTTCTGTTTAGGATAGGATATAGCATTAATAACCTCGCATAAGTTTGAGTTAGTTTGATGTTGATATGATGATTCTAGGTAAGGCGGCGATCTAGGTGAATTCCCAGGTATCTTACTGTTTCAATTAGTCTGGACCTTCTTATTGATTTATTACGTATCGGCCAAGCAGGCCATTATCAAGGATAATGACAATGTAAAATATTATAGCCTCACGTACACTTTATGAGAATAGTTGCGCAAATTACATCCAAGGAATGCTTCATAATATGCAGGTTAAAAATTTGACAAACCAATCAGACCCATTGGGTTGCATCGACCATAATGCAAAGTTTTTGACAACGCAACTCGCTCAAATGTTCAACACCTGTTCCAATGCCTAAAATACAAGAAAGAAAGAAACGATCATAAGATCGAAAAATCCATTCCATAAAAGGACAATTCTGAAATAGATAAAACGTCAAAATAACTAAAGCTGAAAAAATTAATCCCACCATATTAAGAATAGCAGTTATCACTAATGGCTTTGTTAGATGAAGCGAAGTTAAAGAAACATTTTTCTTCTCATGGCAGATATTTGCTATAAAAATACAAAAATTCAAAATACATAATTTTTTATACAAATCATAACTATTTTCTAAAATACAAGTAAATTTATTTGTTATTTAATCAGTACGAAGTGACAAATATATGGAAGAAACTCAAAGGCAGTTCTTTATTAGAAAGGCCACCTACCTTTCAGATAACTCAAACATTTTCAAAAATAAAAAGGAAAACATGATTACAAACTAGTCGTCCAAAAATATTTTAAAATGGAAAAGAAATTTCGGTTCGAATGTGAAAGGCATGAGAAATACAGCCTTTATTTTTAATTTTAATTTATGATCTGGATAAATATAATTCTATAATGAGTTTTGAGAAAGCGTACTTTCGCTTTCTAGAATGAATGCAGGAAATATTAAGGATATTAAAAAGTAAGTAATGATTCCAGTTGTAAACTATTTTCATAAGTATTACTCTTATAGAGCTCTTAGAATTTGATATGCTTTTCTATTTGGCTTGGACCATAAGCATCACTATTCTCACTCTATTCCCTAATCTGGTTTTAGTTGATAACTTTTGTGAACCATTGTCTCACTCCTTTCTCTCAGATGTGTCGAAGTCTTTCCCTTTAACTATAGCCAAGTCATTTCAGCATGTCACTTGGTTTTCATTTTTAAAACCCCCTCAGTTTCCTACTTTTTCTGAAGATTTTGATGGATGAGTTGTATTACAGATACGTTGTTGTTACGTTCCTGTTTACCTTGAGGAATCTTATTTCTGTAACTTGTATTCTAATTTTCACAGTTGCTGAACGAGATTCCAATGTGTGAGTTAATATAGGGAGAGACACAAACCTATACATTTAAAGAAAATAAATAACATTTCAGCGATTTCTTTTTTATAAATAATATTTATATTTATTTCAAAAGTTTATAATTTCTAAAAGCGTTCTCCTAGATCAGCGGTTCCCAAAGTTGATGCCACGGTACCCTGGGGTTCCCCAGGGGTGTGTCAAGAATGCCACATTTTCAAAATATTATAAAAAAAAGAAGAAATATAAATTATAATTATAATATCAAATATACAGTGCATTCCAGCATTTACTATTACCTTTTTTTCTTATTATCTTACGTATTTAACAGCGCTAAGCATCGTTGTGCAGACATATTTAATATTTTTTTATATTTATTAAATTAATTTATTTAATATTTATTATACCTAGCCAAGAGTGCTGTGAAATATTTTTAACCCAAAAGGGTTGCCGCGGCGAACCGTTTGGGAACCGCAGCTCTAGATCACTATTAGATACTGACCAAGCTTGGATTTTTCACGCGAAATAAAATATAATAAATAAAGCTAATTAAATACATAAAAAAATAAAACGCACAAAAAAATTAGTCGGTGCCTTATTTTAGATTTATAGATTTTTATATCGTTCCACTTTATTTAAGAAGTTCCTACTCGGCTCCTAGCTTTTAACCTATTTATCACCTTGATTTCATTAGAATTAATTATATCTATTTTATTTTTAAATTTTCTTTATCTTGTACATATATTATTTTTTTATTGTTTAATCAATTTTTATTATACCGATTTATATTCTTATTCATAGGTATCATATTTGTCTTTATTTTTTAACTTAATTAGTAGTTAGTAGTAGTTTTAGTTAGTTTTATTGTTACCATTTACATTTTGTTCCTTCTTCTTTTTTTCTGTTAAAATGGTAAAAATGAATAGTTAGAACGCTAATTCACTAGCTCATTATTATTGATTCCCTAATTGTAAATTTGTATCAATATTATTCACTTCATAAGTTCTTTCAATTATTATTCATTTATTTTTTCATTTTAGTATTTGGTTAATTGAATTATTAGTTTTACCGCTAGAGAATTATTCACATTGTGTTGTTCTAGATTATAAATTGTAGTAGCCTCCACATCATCCTAATAATCAAAAAGTGTAACTAATAAATTTCATTTATGTCTATCATTGCTATATGTTTTTTTGGCACCGACCGATAATTGTCATCTGATCAGACCATACTGGATATACTTTTATCAATAAATAAAAAAAAAAATACATACTGCTCTTAATTGTGACAGCATGTATTATTATTCAATAAAAACTATTAAGATAGATTCACTATACATTACTGAAACCCAGAAACTTAGACCTAATGTTCAGAATTATACCAATTTATATTAAGGTGACTGATCATACTCCATTAGCGGGTTTTCGTGCACCATAATCTTAGTACAAGAGTTATTTCACCGCAATTTTCGATTACTTTAATGAAAACTATGTATGATTACTAGTCAAAACTGATGAGTCTGCGAAGTATAGGTAGGGGGAATAAAAAATGGCGGCTGTTTATAAACCTTAAAATACATTTTTCATTCGGAGCTCTATATCATAAAAACTACCAACAATAGTATAAATTCAAACACTATTTAAAGAAGAGTAAATTTGCTGAAATATTAGCCCTAAGCTATTTACATCCAAAAGTTCTCGAGATATAGATTTAAGCAATATTTCTTAAAAACATGACTAGTTAATTAATTTATTTTTAGAACTCTATATCTCAGGAACTATGTGACCTATTGTTGTCTATTAGCACTCAAATTAAAGTTAGTTTAATGAACTATGAACTACTTTATAACGTTTATCTTTGTAGGAGTAGTAGTTTTTATGATACTTGACAAAATAAACTCACAAAATGTTAATTTCTAGTTGTTCGTTTAAAAAGTTGGACTTTTGAAAAAATATATCTCTAGACCCATTTTCCTTATTATAAAGTAGTTCATGACACTTATCTTCGTAGGGGTAGTGATTTCTAATATCATAAAATGATGTTGGCATATGAATATAAATTTGGCAAATGAAAATTTGTCCGATCAACTATAAATCAATTTATTTTATCAAATATCAGGAAAAATACTACTCCTCCGAAGAAAAATGTCATAAACCAGTTTATAGCCCATTAAACTAGTTTTAATTCGAATACTAATATACATCTGTACGTCACATAGTTCCTGAGATATAGATTTTTCAAAATAAATTCACTAACTTCTGATCTTTCAGTACGTTCTGTACAACATTTTTACGAAATGTATTTTTTTTTTTTTTTTAGCTTTTTAAAAAGCTATATCTCGAGAAGTATTGAACATAAATAGGTCTGTTAGGGCTTGCATTGTACCAAATTTACTCTACTTTTTTTTAAAAATATTTATTTATTGCTATTTACAACTGTACATTATAATACATTTAGTAAATCTGATCTAATTTAAATTGGAGTGTTACATGTGTGTAGAGAAACCACCCATTGGTAGCACTCTAATGACATTTTACATTAACTGGTCTCGTGGCCATCTTCTTTTCAGGCGTCTCGGAGGATTGTCAGGAATGGAAAAGGATCCAAGGTCAGAAACTAGGGGGTTTGAGTGGTTAGGGAGTTTATAATGGAAGCAGTGATATCTGGTTCGAGCTATATCGGTTACATAGGGAACATTAAGGTCTTTATGTATGATTTTATTTGTGGCAAAGTAAGGAGCATTGAGGATTTTACGAAGTATTTTGGATTGTAAGGATTGAATACGAGAGGAATTCAAAGGTTTAGTGGAGCCCCAAATCTCGACTCCGTATGTCCAGATTGGCCTTATTACAGTCATGTAGATCAGTCTTTTGTAATGTGTTGGAATTTTAGACCGTTTGTCTAGTAGGTGCTGTAATAGTCGAAATCGACGTGCAGTTTCCTGTCTTTTCAGTCTGGTGTGAGGATTCCAGGTTAATCGTTTGTCTAAATGTAGTCCAAGGTAGTTGATCTGATCGATAGGGGTAAGAGTAACATCATTTAATGAAATTGTAGGGCAGTCAGTAGGTTTACGACGAAGTGTAAAGGTGATTTGATGGGATTTGTTGGAATTTATCTTAATTCTTCAGTTACGACACCATTCTTCAAGGGCTGTGATATGGGATTTGAGATTTTGGGATACAATTAATGGGTTATTATTAACAGCGAGCACACATGTGTCATCGGCATACGTGGTGAGGATAGTGTTAGGATTGGTTGGAATGTCAGCTGTATAGATGGTGTCGAGGATGGGACCAAGGATACTACCTTGAGGAACACCAGCGGACTGACAATAGAGGGATGAATAGGAACCATTATGGTTTACCTGGAATAATCTATACTTTAAATGATGTTCTCTTAGGCTTTTTATCGTTGTTGGTAGTTTTAACGAAATGGGCTCCGAATCAAACATTAATTATTTTTAACTTTTTGAAACAGCAGCCATTTTGTATTCCCCCTACGTATACTTGGCAGACACATCAATTTTGACTAGTAATTATACATAGTTTTCATTAAAGTAGTCAAAAATGAGGGTAAATAACTGCCTTATTTCTCCTCTTGGGCTCTTGTACTATATGTAATGCTTGTTTAAAAAATCTGTAATCCTTCTAGAACTATTTGCATTATTTTGTATTCCTAAAAACATATAAAACTAAAACAACTGTTATATGCATCCTATATACTTAATCATATGCCTAAGTCGTCCACGACTTCTAAATCACGTTACATCAATATTAGTGTCTGTCTGCATGTGACTGCGTATTTCGAATTCAAATAGTCAACACACGAGGTGTTACATAGATGGAAGGAATATGGTCCGGGTGCGGTCAAGAAAAACTCAAATAGTAGAAATATACTAATTTAATGAGCCAACGTTTCGCCCCACGTTGCAGGGCTTCTTCAGGGCTATTTTGACGGCAGTCAAAACTAAAAAATGAAAAC
>NW_027104890.1:284876-286952 GCF_000696795.3 Halyomorpha halys | reverse complement strand
TCAAAACTAAAAAATGAAAACATTTTTTAGTTTTGACTGCCGTCAAAATAGCCCTGAAGAAGCCCTGCAACGTGGGGCGAAACGTTGGCTCATTAAATTAGTATATTTCTACTATTTGAGTTTTTCTTGACCGCACCCGGACCATATTCCTTCCATCTTCACACACGGTCAATCAATAATCTTCCAGAGGTGTTACATATGTTTGAGCGTATCTACAAGGGATTTGATTATCATGACAGACCTCTATAACTTGATTGAGTGCCTATTCGCTTACTGAGCGAAAATTAGGACGCTATAAACAACAAGATAAATGAGGATTTTTCTATCAAAAGTCAACATGTACACTATTGAAAAGTTATTATTTGAGGATTATTAGGTGAGTAATTCATGTAGATAAGTTGAATGTTTATAGCAAATGTTGTCTTATATATATGTAACACCTATTTCATAGAAAATTAAAATTTTAGTTTGTCAAAAAAAGATCTGTTTCTGTTAAGTAGATGTGCTATTACTTTTGATATAAAATTCAATTGATGATTCAATGATTAGATGTACATATATCATCGAAAATTTCCCATTTTCTATAAGTAGAAGTAGTAAATTGATAATAATCAAAATGCACATTAATACTTGAAAATATAAAATATCTCTTAATCTAGCTGCTTCAATTTGCGAAATAACTACATGGCAGATCGTTTTGAATCGAATTGAAAAAATTGAAGGGTACTTTCGTTATAGAAGAAGGCTGAACTACAAAATTATTAAAAAAATATTCTGCGTATCTCTTTTTTTTTGCTGAGATAATCACCTAATTATTCACCAACTGTTTATCATCGTGTTTTATTTTATTGTTTTAAAACTTATTTTTTTACCAATAATTATCTAGATAATTATTTGATCTACGATTTAGAAAATATTTGGCAGCAGTATGCCAAGTGTCAAAAGTATAAGAAATTTATTGGAAGGTCAGTTTTTGACCGAGGGTCCAATCAAATGAACTCAAAAAGTAATTAAACTCTTTATTGTGAACCAACGTTTCACCCTACTTTGGCAGACTTCATCAGGGCTAAAAAAAGAATAAAAACAACTAATATAAAAAAGTAAGAGAATAGATAAGATGAAATAAAGTTAAACTAAGCTTTAAGCGGCTAAATATGATTTAACATATGTGAAAATTTACATAAAAATGAATTCACTTAATTTTTATTAGTATACTTTGTTCAATTAATATATTTTTAAATCATATTTAGTCACACCTTAGTTTACTTTTATCTCATGTTGTATATTCTCTTACTTTGTTACATTATTTTAGTTGTTTGTATCTTTTTTTGGGGCGAAACGTAGGCTCACAATAGACAGTTTAATTACTATCCCAGTTCTTATGACCGCACCCTAAAAGAACTGTTTCCCTTTTGTAAACAAAATTTAATTAGACTTTTAGTTTTATTTAGTTTTTTATTAAGCTATGAATTTTTTAGTGTTGATGCCCATTTGTTGATGTTAAGGGGACACTACAAAATAACAAAAAAACAAATTCATTCAACAAAAATAACTCTCTTTTACACCTTTTTAATATGACATTAGATAAATGCTCAAAGTAAAGTTGTCGAATGTGTATCGCATTCGGATATCAAAATTGCTATTATTTTTTAATTCTTAAATACTTATGGTCCCAAATAGAAAAATAAATTACGAATTACGATATTCGAAATTGAAACGAACTGAAGAAAAAAATTAAGTCTTGACAAAATCGGATAAGAGACAATTAGTAAATTAGTTTAATCTATATTTAAAAAGCTAAAATGTCTCATTAAGTAAAAGTAAAAAAATAATCAAGGATTGGGTATTGTGTATTTGTTAATACTTATGAGAACTATATTTCCATACATTTTTTTAGTGCCTTGTTTAAATTCTGTCAAATAAAACTATTTTTGAAGTGAATTTTGTTATCGTTACTTTATAAGGTCCTCTTACCAAAAAAAAAACAAACAGAAATGGTCCTATACTAAAGTCCCAGTTAATTCCGAAGACTTTTGATGCACATTGTTTATAATATTGTTTTTTTTTGTGTTTTTT
>NW_027104890.1:282828-284746 GCF_000696795.3 Halyomorpha halys | reverse complement strand
CACATTGTTTATAATATTGTTTTTTTTTGTGTTTTTTCCAAAGCCCCTATTTGAAATAAAGTTACGTGTTTAACAGTGTCTGTATAGTGGGGTTTTGTTTTTATGTGAAACAAACATCGTTACTTTATAAGGTCCTCTCACCAAAAAAAAACAGAAATGGTCCTATACTAAAGTCCCAGTTAATTCCGAAGACTTTTGATGCACATTGTATATAATATTGTTTTTTCCAAAGCCCCTATTTGAAATAAAGTTATGTGTTTAACAGTGTCTGTGTAGTGGGGTTTTGTTTTTATCTGAAAAGTAGCTACATTTTAAAATACGAATGTAGTGAATGAGTATTGACTTTGAGTTAATCTGTGTGATATTTAATGGTATTGGGGCATACCACTAGTTGGAGTTAATGATCTTAAAAACTAGGTCTAAATCTACGGTTATTTACAAAAGGTTGTTCAAGTGGCTATAATAAGTATAAGTAGAAAAAAAAATTGGTGCAGTGTACGCATCATATAATGTTTTTTTTTTTCGTACCCTCCATTGAAAATAAGGAATATTTAGGTACAATGATGTCAGTTGAAGTGTGCTGCCTTCTTCTACCCATGGGTAATATATTATTCTAAATGTTTTGTGGTATTTTATAAAACTCCTTGTAAATCTATAATATGGGAGTATCATCGAACATTCGCTTTCTACTCACTCCCTAGTGCTCAGAGTTATCTGACTGTCATTTCGCGACCGAAACCTGCAGGCACTTGAGGACAATGAATGCTGAGCCTCCCCCACTTGGACATCCTGTTGCCGATGCATAAGAAAAGGGAGAGTTGAGTGAAATGCCGATGGGAGTACACGTGTCCTAGAGAGGGAGTCACGTGTTGGGGGTGAACGACCTAGCTCCCTCCTAGGGTCTAAATCAAAGAGCACCCCAACGCAAACAAGTTGTTAGTTCCCGTCTTTTTTGCAACTACCTGACAACATAATTTATTCTTAAAGACCAGCGCCCCCCTTCCCCCGAAAACTTGGGGACAAATTAAGGTTAAAGGTTGTTTTTCGACCGGACGGCTTTTAGTTCTGGAGTTCTTGTATGGTTTTGTTTTTGCCAGCTGCCGCTTGTTTATGCCCACTCGAATCCCTTTTCGTTTCTAACTGTATTACGATTTGCAAATATTCGATAAACTCTGTATTTTTAATTAATAAATCATAACGATAGGATATAGCTTAAATAGTCTGGTAAAAATAACTTGAAATTTAGTTGTGCCTAGAAGTATATCTAAATTAATTTCTGTTAATGAATTCTTAAGAATATTTGAAAGACACAATGGTAAAAAGTTTACCATTCCGTTGGCCTTATAAGATAAAGTTAACGAAGTATTATGTTAATTTATTTTTGCTAATGTCAAGGAAAATGCTTTCATGCAGATATAATCATAATAGAGAACTTTATGGCGTATTTAATGAGCTTCAAATTGAGACCAAGTGGACTCTTTACCTTAAATAGTTTCTGAGGTACCCGAACTTTTTTTCAAGATATTGCACTTTTTCAATGTATGTTGCATAATGTAAAAATCGTTTAAATATATTAATAAGTTGCTCGTTATAACACCCAATGCAATAAGGTACAAAAACCGAATTTCAAACCAAAATTATTAAAGATACTATTCTACATTTTTAAAGATGCTCAATCCCAAATGAATGATTAAAACATTATATCGGAAATTCGTAGAATTATTCAAATCGTAGAGCGTGGCATCATTTGAATATTAATTGTTTAATAAATAGAAAATTCGATACTTAGGATTCCATCTTGACAACAGACTGGAATTCAAACACAAGACTGAAACGACAAGAAACTGCTCGTAGATTCCGATTGCTACAACACTTACTTGACAAACGCTCTAAACTTCCCATTCACTACAAAAAATTA
>NW_027104890.1:281663-282283 GCF_000696795.3 Halyomorpha halys | reverse complement strand
ACAGTTGTAAATTACATTAAATAAATAATAAAAAAATAAGTCAGTTGTGAGAAAAAAATCTATCATCCAATTGCCAATTGAACGATCATATACCACTCGAGTTGAAATATTTGGCTGCTCTAAGATCTCAAGGATGTCCTTAGATTTTTTTTTTTTGGTATTATTAACACAATCTTTTAAAATAATTTCCGCTGAGTGGAGGCGCGGTCCCCACAGGAAGTTGTGCAAATCACGATTTTAAAATTACATAATTAATTGGTTTATGTTCGATTAGATATCTTTGCTAATACTGTTTCAATTTGGAAATCTTATTTTTAGAAATATTAATACTTTACCATTAAGTCCATACTTTTTAAATTATGCGCAAATTAAATAGTTGTTTCTTCATAATACGTTTCCGATTTCTTCTCGAAAATTTATAATGCATATAAAAAGTTAAAGGGCTTTTAGTTGAAGACTTCAAGCAAGTGTGATAAAAATCGTTGAACCCGTTTTGGACAGACAGTCTTGAGAAAATTATGTTCTACTATTGTGTAGCACCAGCCATTACGTACGGGGTGCCCGATTTGTTTTGTTTTATTTATTTAAGTGTTTCGACCACTAGGGTCATTTACACTGAA
>NW_027104890.1:275878-279818 GCF_000696795.3 Halyomorpha halys | reverse complement strand
ATCGTCTGCATACAATAACATTTTAATGGGTGAATGGATGATGCTTGCTACCCCACTGATAGCTAGGGTGCCCGATTTAGTACACAGGCATTGGAGGCCTTGTATACCCATCTTACGATTATTTCCGTTAAATAATCTTGGCACAGATACAAAGACAATAGTCAAACATTTTTTTTTTTACTCAGGAGGATCTAAAACGAATAGATCTTAAGATAACTGTATATCGAGAATTTAACCACTTTACAATACTTTTCTTACCTTGTAGCGGTCGGAAAGTTAAAACATAAATAAAGAAAAACACTGTTAATCTATTCAATTACTGAATCAAAAATTGTGATGATATTTAAAAATTCTGTAATTAATATGCTTTACACAATCGTACCTTCTACAAAATTATAAAAATAAAATTCCCTTTATCTCTCACACTTTTAGTAAATGAAAAAAATCTGAAGAAACAACAAACCGCTTCACTTAGCACAGACATTAAAAGCTATAACGGCAGGAACAGTAACAAAGTTTTAAGCGAAGGCACAAGATTCCATAACAACTCCCAAGAGGCACTTCCTGGAATTTAGGACCCGCCCAACTCATGAAAAACCATTTCAGATTTTATTGTGTTGTACTCATGAAGGTAATAACTTTTTAAACTTCACTAGAGGATGAATAATATTGCGCTTGGTAACAATGTAGAAAATGTTTTTAGTACGTTAGAGCAATGGAATAAACGGAAGGGCAACATCCGTTTCACTAGATATAAATATCATTCAATGAATGAATAACATTATATATTTAGAAAATAAAAAAATGATTAGACACTACTTACTTTTTTATTGTTAAAATATTTTTTATCTTATAATGGACCTCTTTTTTTTTTTTTTTTTTTTTTTTTTTTTTTAAATACTACTTTTTATTTATTGATAGATATTATAATCTGCCACACAGTTGTGGGTAATAGGTAATAGTGATGAATGATCTCATACATACTAAAATAAAATAAATTAAATAAATGAATAAAAAAAACTCTCTTAAAATATACAAAAACAGAAGAATAAACAAAATGAACATAATCAAACTATCTGTATGAAAAATAAATAAATAAAATAACATAATGATAAAATACTATAGTATCTAGTCACATTTAAACTCTAATATACAATATTTACACAATCGACCTGAGGATCCCTGAGCCCACTCTATCCCTCACGTGTGAGAGGTAGAGCAGAGCTCAAAAGATCCCAGCGCATCCCTCTCGCCGCATCACTGGTAGTGAGTCAGTGGAGGCTGAGCAAGTGCGCTAAAGCCACAAATACTCAACTTGAGTGGAGGATCTGACCATTACCAGAATTCCAATTGACCATTTTTATTTTAATAAGTCTCTTGGCCACTGCCGTTTCAACCTTCTAGGTGGGCTGTAGGGATGGGTGGAACTAGATAAGGTTTGAACCAAAGGATTAGGATGGTTGGAAAGGTTTATATGGAATTTTGAGAATTTAGTTGCTATGAGTTCAAGGACAAAAGGGATATGTAGGTCATGGTGCAGTGTTCTGTTGGAAACGTAATAGGGTGCATTATCTATGGTTCTAAGGATTTTGGATCGAAAGGATTGGATACGTTTGATGTTCGACAGTTTAGCTGTTCCCCAAAGTTCAAGTCCGTATGTCCAGATAGGTCGGAGTATAGTCTTATAAATTAGTAGTTTGTTTTCTAGTGAGAGATGAGAGGACCGCCTGAGGAGTCGGTATAGTTGGCTGAATCGTCTGTTGAGTTCTTGTCTTTTAAGTCTAGTATGTTGGTTCCAGGTGAGTCTTTTATCCAAAATGAATCCGAGATATAGTCGGATCCGTCGGTGTCGTATCTGGGTAGAGGAATATTATTAAGAGTAACAGGTGGACAGAAGCTGCGGCGGAGAGTGTAAGTCACATGGGTGCATTGCATCATATGCATCATATGGATTCATTGACTTTTATCCGCCATTGGTTGCACCATTGCTCAATCCGGGTGAGGTGTGATTGGAGATTGGGTGAGGCTGTTACAGGATAGGGATGGGAGGATAGGATAGCTGTATCATCGGCAAATGTTGCCAGGAATGTGTCTGGAGTGATGGGAATGTCAGCAGTGAAGAGGATGTAGAGGACAGGACCCAGGACACTGCCTTGGGGAACTCCTGCCTTGATGGGGTAGATATTTGAGTACTCGGAACCACTGCGAACTCGAAAGGAACGATCGGAGAGGTAGGAGCGGAGGTTAAGGTATAAGGTTTGGGGTAATATGGATTTGAGCTTGAAATGGACCTCTAAGAACCGAGAAAATGATAGGAATTTTAGAAATCAAAAGGTTCAATAATGGTTTTCCTTGCAGATAGCCCCGTTTTTAACATACAATTCCTCGCTTGCAGAGAATTATAACAGATATCCAATATATTATTTAAATCATCAAGAAAGAGGAGGTGTCAACTTTTTCAGAAAATCCGATAACTCTCTAAAAAGTTCTTATTCTTTAGATGCTCACAATTTCACCATCAAAGGCAAATATCGTGACCATTGTTTTAGTTCCTTCGCTTAAAACTTTAAAATTTTGTTATTATTTATGCCTTTAAAGCTTTTAACGTCTATACTACGTGAAGTGTTTTGTTGTTTCTTCAGATTTTTTCATTTAGTAGAAGTGTGAGTGATAAAGACAATTTTATTTTTATAATTTTGTAAACGGAAGATTGTGTATAGTACATTAATTACAGAATTTTCAAATAACAATATTCAATTCAATAATTGAATGAATTGAAAAGTTAAGGAAAGTATTGTAACCGGGGCAAATTTTCCATATTCATTCATTGTTGTGTAGAGGCGTCCTGATGGAGTGCTTCGAGCTACATGTCTTTTAACTTTGTGCCGCCAATTGACTGACCAGTCCCTGCAAACAGTTCACTGTTAGTTCTCCTCCTCCAAGTGTTAAGCCTTTGATCCCAGATCAATCCTATATTTATACGGGACTTTCCCTTCAAATCTCTCGATTATGCTTTACATGGTACCTGTTAGAGCTTAGGTTTCTCAGATGTGTATCAGAGCTGTGGCCTTATCACCCTTAGCTTCAGATATTTAGATATTTTTCGGCATTTCAATATTTTTGACAGAGAGAAGTCTCTGTTCGCGCTTGTTATAAGCCGGTCTATCCCAGTCAGTTGATTATTTATTGATGTTATTGTGGGGCCGAGGTATTTGAAACTGTCTACTTTCGATCGGTGGATTTGCCAATGTTTTACCATCCGTACAGACCATATCCTTTTTCGGATTAAAATCATACACTTTGTTTTATCTTAATTTACTTACAAGCCGATATCCTCTGCTTCTCTTATTAGAGTCTTAGGGAATGTTTCCGTGCCATTTTAGTTACTTCTCAGGACCATAATATCATCAGCTTATGCCAGGATTTTATGTTTCATTCCGACGTGTACTCCACCATTTTCGCGTGATGTTCTTCCAGTTACTTTTTTTTTAGGGCTAGGTTTAACAAATTATATGAATATTATGATTTATATTTTTTTCCCATGATTATCACAAATAAATTTTGTGAGGTAAATTAGCCAATTAATATTAATAACTATAATTACAAATAAATAATAATAGAATTAAGAATTAGCAAACAATTTTTGTGTTAGAGCTAGGAACCAAAGCCGTAGAAAAGTTGGGTTATTGGATATATCAGATATTTACGATATCAGATATTATTGTTACATATCGTTGGTGTTATGTAAAAAAGGTGAGTCAAATAATTTCGAAGAATATATTCCGTAACTGCACTTCTGAAAAATTGTTTTTGAATGAAAATCTTAAAAATGTTCATAACGATGAGAAGATAGTTGACCGTGAATAATATATGTGAGGAGAAGATGGTTGGAGGGTGTGGTCAGAGAATAACACAAATAAGTTTTCAAACAACTTATTTA
>NW_027104890.1:244641-268960 GCF_000696795.3 Halyomorpha halys | reverse complement strand
GGTTTAATTTAAAAAAAAGTTAAATAAATAGATAAGAATAATGCTTATTAATATAAGAGAAAAGTAAAATTAATAACAAAAATTATTTACTTTAATTACTTTCATTATTTACTTATTTTATAAAGTAATTATTTACTTTAATCTTTCTTTATCCTTTATTCACTGTTTCTTATCTAGTTTTTTGTTCTTAGCCCTGGTGAAGGCTAGAAATTCTGGCCGAAACGTAGGCACTAATAAATACGTTTTTTAATGCTTATTTGTGCTAAACATCTTCTCATATAAAAATGTCCATATTTTCTCAGGCCTAAACATACTCTGATCGTGTTTCACAAAGTTAATCTAATTAGTATTAATGACTATTCTTGTTAAAAAATACCCAATAAAAACAAACAAACAACAATACCGAATTTGCTGAATTCGCTCTTTTATACCAATACCAACGATATCACAGTTTAAGATGAGAAAAGTTTTTAAACCCTTATTTGGTGTTTTAAAACTTTATAATGATGCCTTAAATTTGTAGTATTATAGGTTGAAATCGTTTTTGAAAACAAATTTGAAAAGTAAAATTGGTCTCTAAGAGTAAACCTAATGTAAAAATATAGGTTGTTACTCGGGTGGGGTAACTGATGTAGACCAGGTGCACATTATGCCTGGGCCTTAAATCGCTTATAATCCCTAAGTACTTTATCGCAGGCTTCTGGATCCTATGTCCTCCAAGGGTGTGCCTCATGGTCGACCCCTTTTCTGATCGTTACAGAGAACACCTTAGTTTTATGGCCTCATAGCTATGTAGCCGAAGGCGGATTGTAGTTACAGCTTCCACTATTCCTTTAGTGTTGTTTCGTGGGAATCGAACATATTTCTCCTTGGCTTACAGTATACGATACTGCCATTGCACTCTGAGGGCTTCAAATATAAATATAAAAAAAAAAAGAAGAAAATTCACTACAATTATAAATTGTGAAAAGTTAAGTAAAATATTATTTATTTATTTAATGTGATTTACAACTGTACAAATAATAAATACAATAAGTAATTATGTTGTATGTTTCATTTACACTTGAAAATCTTAGGAAGGAACCATTTATGGTACTTCAAGCATTAATTTAAATTAGACGGTCCCGTGGCCATCTTCTTTTCTGACACCTCGGAGGATTATCAGGGATCGTTAAGGATGAGAGATTAAGAATTAATGGGCTGGCATGGGTAAGGAGTTTGGAATGAAAAGGCGCATATCTGTTTTGGACCAAATCTGCAAAGAATGGGATGTTAAGATCTTTGTGGATGAGTTTATTTATAACGTAATAAGGGGCATCAAGGATTTTGGATTGTAAGGATTCGATGCGGGAGGAATTTGATGGTGTGGTAGAGCCCCAGAGCTCAATATGTCCAAATTGGTCTGATTATTGTAGTTTCAACTAATTTTTTGTAGTGAATGGGAAGTTTAGAGCGTTTGTCAAGTAGGTGTTGTAGAAATCGGAATCTACGAGTAGTTTCTAAAGTAAAATATAAGATTGAAAAAAATCTAAAACTAAGACCGAAGTCAATCGAATACTAGTAAACAGCCTATCATTCAATATGTTTTCTTAATTTAATATACAAAATGTCCCAATATTCATGTTCATCTTCCTTAAGCTCGGAAATGAGGTAATTGTTAAGTTTCAAACCTTCTTCACCGTACCTAACACTTGAATTTCCCATTAGTACAAGAGCCGGGAAGAAAAAAGGCAGTTATGTCACCCCAATTTTTGATTACTTTAATGAAAACTATGTATAATAAATAGTCAAAATTGATGAGTCTGCCAAGTAAAGATAGGGGGAATACAAAGTGGCGGCTGTTTCAAAACCTTAAAAAAAACATTAATTTTTCATTCGGAGTTCTATATCTTAAAAACTACCAACAAAACTAGAAAATCTAAGAGAACATTATTTAAAGAAGTGTAAATTTGCTAAAATGTTAGCCCTAAAAGAGCTATTTACGTGTAATAGTTCTGGAGATATAGCTATTTAAAAAGCAAAATTTCTTAAAAATCTACTGAAAGATTAGTAGTTAGTTAATTTATTTTGAAAAATCTATATCTCAAGAACTATGTGACGTACAGATGTCTATTAGCACTCAAATTGAAGCTAGCTAAATTTACTACGAAATAGTTAATTATGTTTCTCTTTGTAGAAGTAGTATGTTTTATGATATTTGACAAAATAAACTCACAAAATGTTAAGTTCTAGTTGTTGGATTTTTGAAAAAATATATCTCTAAACCCATAAGACGCACAGATGTCTGCCAAAACTCAAAATAAAGGAAATTTAACTTACTATAAAGTAGCTTATGACACTTATCTTCGTAGGGGTAGTAGTTTTTATGACATTCACATATGAATATAAATTTGGCAAATGAAAATTATAAATCAAACCAACTATAAATCAATTCATTTTAGCAAATTTTAAGTGAACTATTACTCTTACGAAGATAAACTTCTTAAACTACTTTATAGCTCATTAAACTAGCTTTAATTTGAGTGCTAATAGACATCTGTACGTCAAATGGTTTTTGAGATATGATTTTTTCAAAATAAATTAACTAATTACTGATCTTTCTGTACGTCACATACAACATTTTTATGAAAGGTTGCTTGGCAGACTCATCAATTTTGACTATTAATCATATATAGTTTTCATTAAAGTAATCAAAAATTGGGGGGAGATAACTGCCTTTTTTCTCCTCTTGGGCTCTTGTATATGGTATAACTATCTCAAATACCCAAACCATCAACACAGGCATGATATAAAATGATTTGGATAAACACATATTAGAGACAGCACAGCACATCTTATATCAACAGTTAAAAAAATACAACCAAGTAGAAATAGTAAATCACTTCAAAAGACTTGAATATATAATGTCCCATAATGTATTTTCACTCCCCTAAGCCATAGAATTTTGGCATTTGATTTACTTTTTCCTGTGTCGTAACAGCATGTGTTCTACCTTATGAGGGTATCATTAATTTTCTAACTGTTCACCAACGCACCTAACATTGGAATTTTCAATTGGATGACTTTTATGAATTCTGAGAGTAAACGTGATTTTTAGACGAATTCATATAAGGCAACTTTTTCAATATGACTCGTCCTGAAGGCGTTGAGGAAAAACTCAAAGACTTTTTTTTTTAAATATGTAGATTTTAAAGGCTTGGTTGCAATTAAAAAAAAAATTTTATTTATGTTTATTAATTGGCTAGATATGAGTGTACAAGTATCAAGATCAATTCCAAACTATCTATTATTTTTTTTGGTTCAGTAAGTTGTTTAATTAAAATTCCCTAATTAAAAAATTTTAAGAGAGTTTTTTTCATTTATTTATTTTTTTTAATTCATTTCTTTTTCTTTTTTATTTTAGTATGTACGAGATCATTCATCACTATTACCTATTGCCCACAACTGTGTGGCAGATTGTAATATATATCAATAAATAAAAGTATTGTTATTAAAAAAAAATGAATAGTTGATTAATATTCTCACCTAAAATAAAAAAAAAAAAATTGATTCTCTATGAATATTTTCAATAGGAAAAAAGGCAATTGTCGTTTTAGAAATTTAACTCTTACGAGAAATTGAAACGATTTTATTCTTAAGGTAATTAACTTTAGAAAAGTTTACAATAAAAAAAAAATAATAAAATTAATAATGGGGTTGATCAAAAAGATGCCTGATATGAATACATCTAAGAATCAGAATCCATAAAAGAAATTACGGTTTATGTTAGGTGCACTGAAGAAGAATTACCGAAACTTAAAAAAGTAACTATACACTCAAAGGGTTTAGCATTACCAAATACTGTTATTTTGACATACATAGCAAAAATCATTCCAAAGTTCAAAAATAGCAAAGCATGACACTCTGTGTACGGAACTCTTTTAAGGTGATATGCTCTGTCAACATCGTTATCATTTTTTAGCTGGTTGAAATGAGATGTACTGTCTATGCTATGTATTATAATAGTTGTATCTTTCCATGTCACGATGATCCCTATATTGGTGGAACGGTAGTTGGTTAGTTACTGTATTTGACATATTTAAGGCTATTTTTAGAATTTTACCAATGATTTCGTTAAAGTAATTTTTGTCGCTTTTAAAACTTTTATTTTCATTAATTAAATAATATATTGTATAAAAATATTTTCTGATATACGATCAGAGACTTCATTTTGTGGGGGGAGGGAAGAATGTAACAAATGTAATTTTAGAGTTAATTATTTTTTTTTTGTAAATCTTATAATGTTTAAATACACACACATGGGCAGGAACAATTACTTTTTTTTTTTTACTTTGTAAAAGGTTCAGTGCATTAGTTACATCAAGAGAGAGAGAGTGAGGGAGGATGGGGGAGAGTAAGAGTGAAGGGTCACTCCTTTCAATACTTTTTTTTCAAGCTATAAGCGCTTACAAGCGTGTGTTCACACGGAAAAAAACGCTACGGTTTTTGTGAGCTATATATTATGCTTTCACTATTTCGAAGGCTGTGGTACCTTTCAACCACTAATATCTATTAGGCTACAACGGACCACCGTGTCTGAATTATTCATCCATGTTGTTTTATGTACGATGTAGTTATATGTTATTTGCATTCCAGAATCTAATATGTAAAATATTATATGTGTTTGTTGTGATGTGATATTTGTTTAATGATTCTCAATATTCAGTGAATCTTATTTAGATTAACTAAATAATTCTTTTGTTTATTTCGGTCGGGCCTCAGAGGTGATATTGTTAAATATGTTATTTTTACGAACCGTGTAGTAGCTCTTTCGTTCAGTAATAATTTTAAAACTTTATAAGTTAAAAAAAATGTAAATGTAAACAAACAAATGATGATTATTTCATAATTATTTGATTGTATTTTATTGATAAAATTTCTCCAATGCTTGAGCTGAATTTGCATGTTTTTTTCAGATGTATATTCAATTAACCGAGTAAGAAGGAAAATGCACATATGTATGCAGGTGCCAGGGTTAGAATTATCGATTCACGCGGAATTCGCAAGTTTCGCTGCAGTTGTGAGTAGCAGGAAGTCCACTTCCGTTCGCAAGAACATCTGTCTGTTCAGATGTTAGTCAGAAAGTTAAATAAATTATCATGATGGATAAAATATTGTCCAGAGAAAATGAAAAATATAGTTTATTTTATTTAAACTTTTAAAGAGAGGACAGATTGTCACGACAGCTCTGGTTTTGTTAAGTAGTCCCTGAATTATTTATTTCTAGCTTCAGTTTCAACAGATTTTTTTCCTTCCTATTAAAGTATATTTGGTATTTTTCTTAATCATGTAACTCACCCCATTATTGGTTTAAAGATATAGTTATTTATATTTCTGGGTAAAGAAAAAGTTCTGTGCCTCAGAGACATGGCACTGAATAAACATTGGTTACGTTTATAGAAGAGCAGTTCGAACAGATGTTCTCTGCGAATAATATCGTTCTTATTATGTTTAATAACATGAACTTTCTCTTACAGCTCGGCTAAGAGAAAGATATCTGTACCTCTTGGAAAAGCTAACAATGAAATGATAATGAGTGATAAAGTTAAATTGATAAAAGGTGGACGCTCAGGATGTTTTCGATTTGTTTGTTGATAGAATTTCTCAAAGGTCATCAACGCCTGTTTCATATTTTCTTCTCAATGTATTAAATTAAAGTCTTTTATGACATTTTATACATTATCTTTTCCCATTTTTGAGACTTTTTTTAAATAAAATAATTTTTATCGAAGTTGTCTTAAAACAATCTTTATTATTTCTTTAAATTTTCAACGTTTCGGCCAAACTAGCCATCCTTAAGGGCAATCTTAAATATAAATTTACACCTTACATCCAATAATTTAAAAACTTTTTACAAGCTACTCTGCTCAAGTCATTAATTTCAGTCAAAATCATGTTTGTTTGCCACTTTTCATTTTTGTTTTTAATATTTATTTATTGCTATTTACAACTGTACTTTATAATACATTTAGTAAATCTGATCTAAGTTAAATTGGAGTGTTACAGGCGTGTAGAGAAACTACCCATTGGTAGCACTCTAATGACATTTTACATTAGCTGGTCTCGTGGCCATCTTCTTTTCAGGCGCCTCGGAGGATTGTCATTTTTCATTAAATTTTAAAATTGTTAATTACAGATTAACTTAACACTATAATAAATAGTGTTTTGAGACTTAGCCTTTTATGGATAAAGAAGGAGAATAACTTTTTTGAAATCTAAAGGGTTACCGTCGTTGTCCGTTTCAATTCTCTAGAGAGAGAAAAACTTAAAAATATTGTGTTGCCCAACTTCATTGGGTTGCCTCATTCACAGTATACTGCTTATGACTAGTAAAGCACATTTTTTTAACACCCTATTAATATAAATAGTCACAGCATAAAATTTTGTAAATTGTCACATTGTAAAAAAGTTCGTATTATGTAATTAAGTTATACATGATTTTTATTATTTCTTCCCTTACACATTTTAATTTTTTTTCTAGCTTTTTGTCGTTCTTAAATGTGTATAATTTTTCCAGTATTTCAATTCTAAAACTTTTCTCTCTCTTTTCCATCAAACATAAAAGTAAATTTAAGTCGAAAGTATAAGATGAAATAAACATTCCAAATATAGTAAAAAAAAGTATATACATACATCTACCCCATGCTACATGGTCGTCGACATTTACACTCTATCAATATTTAAAAAAATAACACTTTAACATATCCGTACAAAGATTAAAATAAAATAAATAAGTTTATTAAGGTACAAGAAAGAAACTAAAATTAATAATTATAAAAATATACCAAATATAATAAAAAGAATCGACAAATATAAAAAGTAATAAATAATATAAAAGTAATGTTATATATAAAAATTATAAATATATGTATTAAAAAAATTAGATATCAAAAAAACCCAGTACAATTTTTTTTTTATTTATTAATTACCTGAAAATTTGTAAATCATACATCTGGTTCGTTTTTAACCCGTAATGAGAGTGCCAATCATTGGAAAAGTGCTTAATTAACTGTGATGGCAATATTTTAACTCAAAAATAGATTTATAAGTCGTAAATAAAAAATTAACAAAAGATCATTTTTCACTCCTTCACCATGTCCTAACCCTTAGTTTAGGCTCGGTCTAAAATTGATTCTCCCTGATTTAATGAGTTCTTACATGAGGATTCTATTAAAAATAGAATACGCCTTATTCTTCACTGTAGTTAGTAAAAAGATATTAAATAAAAACTGTGGGTCGAGGCATTTTTTCGAAATTAATATTAGTTTGAAATTTAGACACATCGTTTATCGAAATAATAATATTCAAAAAATATTTTTGAAATAGGTATAATTTTTAAAGGCTTGGTTGCAATAATTGAAAAACTCTTTATATTTTTTACCTATCTTTATAAATTGAGGAGATATGGGCGCACAAACGTTTTAATCGGCTTGCAAAGTATCAACATCAATCCCAAAATACCTAATAATTTTTTTAGTTCAGTAATTCGTTCAGTTAAAATTCCTTCATTTCTCAATGCAGTTTCTACATAAATAGAGTTTCAAGAAAAAAAATTAATAGTTGAATATCTCCAATATAATATTTTAACCAAAAATTAAAAAAAAAAAAAGAAAATTAATTCTATATGAAAATTATTGATATATAATTTCGATATTGTTATTTTAGTTAAACTGGGCATTTATTGACTGAATGTAAAAAAAAAATTAATGAATGGCCTTGATTTAGATTTTTGGTTTGGATTAAAAATGTTTGAAACGAGGAATAAAGGCTTTTAAGATCTTAGACCCTTTAAAAAAATCATTAAAAAATAGCAACTAGTGGTTAAATATTTATATTTAATATTTTTGATTTTTAAAATTAAGTCTCGTCTTAAAAAAAAAGCCCATGAAATGATGAATAAACAGTTAAAATTCAATTGAAAGTTAAAATGGGCTGGGTGTAATCAAATATTGTTTAACTTTGTCGAAGAAACAAGAATGCAAGTGCTTTGAAATAACATTGCTATATCGAATGCTTTCAAACAATCTATTCACATACTAATAAAAATATTTATTTGCAAGCCCTATTGGCTATCCATGGATATGGATATGGTCTATGGATACTGACCCACTATAAAACTTTTGGGTTTTAATTTCTATAAATTAATTAATATTAATATACATTCATTCAAACGTCCATAATTTAATATTTTAGTGTGATTCTTTGACAACTGTTTATATAATCTAAAACTCTGTTTAAAATTCAGACGTGAGAAAGAAGTGGGATGGTAGGATGGGAAGATTAAGGAAAGTAGGTCACAGAAACCCGTACCTCCCGATTTCCGCCTTTTACTTCGTGATCCAGGTTTTAAATGGATAATTTACTTTACTGTTTTCATTCACGTCCTTTCTTTTTTTTTTTTTGTGATATCAATAATTATATTTGTTTGACAGTTTTCAGACGGACATTTTGGCCAGGTGAGATCACAGTACAACTTTACAAGGATTGGTCTAATGAAATTAATTTAGGAAATATCGAAAAATAAACCTCAAACTGCTCAAAGAGATTTACCACCTCTTGATATGTATTTCAATTTGGCACTCAATATCCAAAAAGGTGTTGGCTTCCTTATGAATTTATACTTCCATATGAGTCTTTTAGACAATGTATTAAAAGCAAAAAATGAAAACCATACTACTCGCAGAGCACGGTTCATAGCACTAAGAAATACAGAGGGTTTTTATTATTTTTCTAACTATTCTTAGTTTTTTTAATGTTTATTTTTACTATCACTCACCTACATTTGAAATATTGAGCTTTTCTTTAAAATCGACGACTCGAAAGTCTCACTGTATATAATTCATTTAACACTTTTTTTTTTATATTCAGATTTTAGATTATCTTTAGGATTCCAGGTAGAAAACACATTTTCGGAAATGAAGACTTTTCATATTCCGTCGGAAGGACAAAGATTATTGAAAAACTAATATCTAATATATAAAGTTGTAGAAAGTAATAGAAAAATAAAAAAGTCCATTCTAACTTATGACCGGCGCATGCATCGAGCATTTTTTCGTTTAATGTTTTAAAATTTGTTAATGAAAACATTAATAAAATCTTCAGTATTACAATAGTTAGTTTTTAAATATTACTTAACCTACACATGAGCCTTTCAGTTGGCAGGATTACTAGGGCCTCCCGGGAGCGGAAAGCTGCGAATTGCGAGTGCCGGCAACACCGTTCGTACGAAATCATATAAATGCCTATCGTCCATTGCCTCATTATTCGTGGCTTCTTTTCGACGACGGCTCTTTGAAACTGCTTTGCTAATGAAGAGTGTTTCATTTTGGAATTATCACCTTTGGTTCATCGACGTATCTGACACAGGCAATATCGGCGAAGACGAAAAATGTGGGTGAATCACATTTACACAAAATGAAACGAGTTCACTGAATTTTCTCAATTGTCGCATGATCTTCAAATCGACGATAACCACCACTTCTCCCATTTTCGAATGAATTGGTGTCTACATTTCTTCTAAATTAACTTTTTAACTTTTTAAACAGTCCATTTGTCTTTTTTCGCACTTGTATGATAATGTATGATTATATCATAGGTATATTATGCTTTACAAAACTAAAAGAAAATGTATTTACCATAAAACCCCCTAGTAAACTAAGATGGGTGTTTGTTCTTTAAGGGCATTGACCAACTGTTGGATCCCCTGACCATGGAACAAGTCACTGTATGTGGCTCCAATTGTTTCATGGACACCTAACATTTTGTAAAGCATTCTAATCAGTTAGATTCTCGATTCTAATCTTAGTCAAAGTACTAAACCTTTAAAGTCCTATATAACGAAGACAAGCTGCTTGTTAACTTGACTTTCAGTTGTAGGAAGTCGCACTCTAAAAAAGAAAAAGAAAAAAATCTTGAAAAATATATGTATTTCATAAATACACGATTTTCGTAAATCATACGATTCGAGAATAAGGTGAGAGAGCATTTACAGTACCGAGACACTTGCTGAAGACAGGGCGATGCAAACACCTTTTTTTTTATCCCCTATTGCAGGGCAGTTGATTCAAGTAACAGACAACCTGTTGGAGTTATCTGTCAGTATATCTTTGAGTGGATGTTCTCTCCCTAAAGTGATTGCTATGAAACCCCCTTTCTCCCAGTAATTCCCCACTCCGGGACCAATTATAAGCCGATGGAAGATCCTATGAGAGGGGGATAAGCTGGACCATATACTATCCCTTGTAACTAGATTCTCATACTGCAAAACTTATTCAATTCATTTCAAAAATAACAATCCTTTTTTTGCAGATCATCTTCTACTAAATTTCTAAACTATATTAAAAAATAAATTTTACCGTGGAAAATTGAGGAAAGAAAATAGGTATTCTACAATTATTGCTCCCTAAGAATAATTGGAAAGGATAAACAAATTGGCTCTCTGTCCGAGATAGATTTCTACATAATGTTTAGCGGATTTTTCTGTTTTTACTAAATTTGTTTTTAAATTTGGGTAGCTAAATTACGACGAGAAATGAAGGTAAATCAACCAAACATTATTCATTTTATCTAAATAGCAAAATAAATAAACAACTAAAATCACTTAAAATCTTTTATAATTCACTTGAGTTATCGTCATATCAATTGGATTGGACCTTCATTCCTCGTCAAGAATAACATTTCTAGAAACTCTATATGATTCTCAAAATTCTCTTTCGTGACACACGGGGGCGGGGGAGGGGATGGATTATCCATAGGCTTACTCATATTCTAACTATGTGGAAAGGGTTAAGTTTTTATTTCACGGGATTGCCACAGAAATAAAAGTCGACCCCACCGGATTTTAAAATTGGTGCTTAACTCACTCGGTCACAAACGCCCCTTGTATGAAGTATGCCATCAACTAAATGCCAGCCACACATTCACTTTGGATTGGCGTGTTGGATTTTAAGTGGACTGTATAATTGATAAATAAAACATGATTGAATGAAAATAAAATTCTATTATCTAAGTTACAGGTGGTGTAGGGGGTGGCCGAAATGGAACATTTACAGTTAAAAGGGTTAATTAATTTTGAATCACTGGGCTATAGAAAATTGGAGATATAATGAGGTGGTTGAGGATGGTGTGGATGTTAGTTGTTGCTAGGCGTACTTACTCCGAACTTCCTTCTTCTCTCCGCATTCCTATCCTTACTCTCTCCTCTGCTGCTAGGAATAGTAAGATCTACCATGAGTCAGTAGATTTACTGATGTGTGAACAAAAAAGAATTTACTCCTTCTGGCAAAAGACAAGATGGCTCACCCTTATCAGTCTGGGTAACTTCTTCACCACAGAGAGCACTAGAGGTGGTAAGTTCTGGATGTTGGCAACATGGGGCGCTAGTACCACCTACATTATGGCCGCCCCTCCAATTCAATCTTTCGGTTATCCTAGGTAACCCGAAACAGCCCTTAAGAGTCTTAACGAACCGCTGGTACATAAGGTACATACGTTAAGCTAGTTAAAAAAATTGAGATGGAATTTAAGATAAATTGATTGATTAATTCACCCATAAATGGAAAAAAAATTGCCTTGCTGAGAGTGCTGATCGTCTTCTATCGATACTGAACCTTTATGATCACTTCATCATTTTTGTCACTACAACTTTAACCATGATTCATTTATTTTTATTCATCTTTATATGTATTATACAGAGAGGGGAAGTATTGAAGAAGAATTTCTAATTACAGTTTTTTGACGGAAATGACCGTTTTGAGGCCACCTGAGTTCAAATAACCAGAAGTTTCAGCAAATGGTCAAACTTCATTTCCCCCATCTATGGTTGGCAGTCATGAATTTGGACTAGTAGCTATATATAGGTTTTATTAGAGGAATAAAAAATTGGGATGAAATAATTTCATTTTTTCCGGTGGACTCATTCACTCACATTCAGGTGTTAAAATTGCCACCACCATCGCATGTTTTATATAATTGAAGAGCTAGTTCTTTATCAGAACATGAAAAAAGTCCGCGGAGCTACTGGAATGATAGAATTGAAGTTTAATCCATTGTCTAGCAAAAAAATTTGTTTTTCTAATAACTTTTTATACAAATGTTCAGATCGTGGTAGAATTAAGAAAAGCTATTTCCACACTCCTCAGTAGCGCGAGCAGACATTTTCTTGCGACATCCCTCCTAGAATAATCTTTTTTCCATGCTAAATTTCCAGAGGGGACGTAACGCAGGTAGGAAATATTTTTCAATATTTTAACTGACATAAACTTTAATTTAATTTTTCCTTCTATTGCCAGTTCATTGGGCTGAACAAGGGCGTAGATTTTTGTGTTTGCATATTATGAACCTTCTTTGATTTATTTGTTTCTCTTCCCTAAGGAGTTATTTTGATCTAAAGAAATAGTTTTGATTTCCTTAATATTTGATCAAAGAATATACCAAATAACTTTAAATATACATGGAGGCCACAATTTTTTTTAAAAACACTGAGAATTTCCGTTTCCCTGAGAATAAAACATTTAAATTTGATGATATAGTAATTTTACAACCTTGCAATAACTTCGATTTTTTTTTATTATTGAATTTTGTCATAAAATTTTATAATGCGGTTAGAACTGAGAATGTAAGAAAGATTGGGTGTTGACAGTCATTGTATCATGTAAATGTTTTAGTGGAAATTACCGAGCTGTTACGTGACTCGGATGGGCGCTCGTTCAGTCCACGTGGAGCCCCCGGGGCCATTGTTCTGTATCTTCTCTCACCTTCACTCAGTCCTTTCTTCTTATGTTATAATAATTTTACGAGACATAATATTTGTATTTTCAGTTTTAGAAATGGATAGCGGAATTTAAGGAGTAATTTTAACGATGAAATTACAATAACGTATAATAATGAAATAAGTTTGATTTCTCACAGCTTACAGTTTTTTTTATTGATATAAGGAATATCGTTTTTAGATAATTATAGAACAGAATCGAAATTAAACTTTCATGATTGCGTTCCCAACTTGACAGGCAATCAGGCTCCAGTAAGTTACGCAATCACAGCTTGATAACTCACTTACCTTCCAGTGGTTATGACATATTTCGGCTCTGGGTTTGAACCAGAAAATCAATTATCGTTTGTTGAAGGTCATCCTTATAAGCACAGAAATGATTTAAATAAATTTTATAAGAGTATTAATATACTACTAGAGTATCTCGCGTGCACTCTGGCATTGAATACGTTTTCTTTAATTATGACTTTTAATGGATGTACATTTAAGACATGACATTAAACAATAAATCGAGTGACTGATTAAATTTGCAATTATATGCTCATTGAATTCAACAGGAGTATGTGTAGAAGTTGAGGCAGTGTAGCTCAGTGTGTTAGGCTCTGGGTTACTAACTCTTAAGATCAGGTTTCGAATCTGGCTGTTGAAGATAATTATTTTTACCGATACTGTAACCGTGAGTTAAGCTTGTGAATTCGGGAGCCCTCTTGGGGTACACCAAGCCTTCTATAAAGCGAGTACTCTTAATTGGGAAAAACCTAGCGGTTGAACATGGATCTTGGAAAAATACCTCCTTGTACAACCTTCGTTCATAAAACATTATTTCCTTACAAAGTGCAGAACCCTTGGACCTTCATGGGTGTAAATTTTCACATTATTATTATTTCTAGAAGTTACTCGGGCCTTTGATACAGTCCAACACCTCTTAAAACACTAAACTTAACATTGAAAAAAAAAATAAAAACACACAAATTACATTATTATCTTATTTTCCTTGTTATCATTAACTAATAAACAATAAGATAGTATATTATGTTATTGTCTATGTAAAACTGAGTAGTCCTTAATTTCACCTAAGACCTAGCGTGTCTAATTGAAATAGTTTGGGAGGACTTAAATACAGAATTAAAAAAAAAAAAAATCTTCCTCCAAAGTACATTTCATATGATTTATTTGATGTTATTAACTATCTCTTGCTGATCGTAATAGAAAATTCAGAAATATGAACTTTGAAATAATTATTTAAACAATTAATGGTTAAAATAGATCTTTTCGTGATCCAATATTTGTTATGAAAATAGTCATTTTTTTTTTAACTAATCATCATGAAAGCACGAAAACATAGTCATTCTAGTTTTTAAAATAACATATAAATGGAAATATAGGAAGGAGAAGGGTTTCCATCCTTGATAATAAAGGAATTGGAAAATAAGGAATATAATATGGAATAATTGAACAGCTATGATGTAATAAAAAACAGAGAACGCCTAGAATTTGTGTGGATTCTTCGGAGATACGGAATCGGTGTAATTTTACAATATATTCCATGCTCTTTCATTCAACAGCTAATTACATCGGGAATTACAAATGGAGACAATAGAGGATTACATGAAAAAAAAAGTTCATGAAGTTCCACTCCCAGTTACCGACAGTGAAAGGAGCAGAGACCAATAACTTGGGAAACCCAGCCACAACCCGAAGACTGAAGCCCAGGCTACTCCAGGACATCCTGTTATATGTTCTTTATTTTCAATCAAAATTTTATTTTATCATAATTTCTTTTTTTTCTCTCTTCATCTTTTTCTTAAATTCACTTTTTTTTGCATTAGAAGTCAATTATTTATTTTGCTAAATCCATAAATTTCATTATTTTTGTTATTAACTTTACTTTTATCTTTTGTTAAGAATTATTATTTTCCCTTAATTGTTTTAATTATAACATTGTATTTAGTTATCGGTGTCTTTTGTATGAGACTCTACCCTATAATCAATTGTTAAAAAAAAAAAATGTATCTCTTAAATTAACTATGTAAGACCCACCAAGCCGATCTGGTATTATAAAAATAAATAAAATAAGGCTGGTAAGGTCGGCGCGCACCGCACTAGAATCTACGATTTTTTCTTTCTTATTCAATTCTATTTCATTTTACAATCAATCTTTTAATCTTGTTTTCTTACTCTGTGAACTTTTTACTTACTTTAATTACTTTTTTTTTTTAGTTTTTTTTTGTCTTTTTTAGCCCCAATAAAGCCCTGCAACCTGCAATGATAGGCGAAACGTTGGTCATAGCAAATAGGTTATTTACTATTTGAGTTATTTTTCTTTCTTTTATTAATGATACACGGCCAATAAACGATCTTCCGATAATTATTTTAATATATTATTCTGTAATATAGAATAAGATACTCCTTTTACATATACATTTTTTTTTATGGAAATAATTGACTGTATATGTAATCGTTACCAAATATCTGTAAATAGGTTGATTTTGTTATAAATGAGCCTTTTATGAATAAATAATATATGTTTTAAACGTTGATTAACAATAAATAGTTTTTTGTTACTATTTTGAAACCTTTATTGACGGCCACCCGGAGTATCTTCCTCCAATCTATATGTTTTAAAGTGCACGTAGAACTGAGTATTTGGAAACTAAGTTGAAGGTTTGGAAAATGATTTTGATTTATTCTCAGACTAAAAAATAAACTATAGAGTTTGTAAATAAAAAATATACCTAGGTGTGATGGTTGACTCTGTTTATATTTATTGTATGCCATGATGAATCAATGCAACATAAGAAAAATAAGAGAGTAAAGATTTCGGACCAATCATGGGGAAAAGTAGGGCTAAAACCTCTAATCTGAACAGAGCAGCTCAAAATATATAGTTGTAAAAATAAGAGATATTTAGTTTAGTTTAATTACTCATTCTCAGTGTGGATCCAGAAATTGTCTGTGGTCGGTGAAAAAGAAACCCACTTTTTTATTTAATCATAATTAACTATCTGTACTCAATACCAGTTTAACTCATTACCATGTTAATATCTGTAAATAAATACATTACGTTATTACTGAGTTTTTAAGAATAGGTATATTGGTGTGTGTAATAGTCCAGCGGACAGAAATACCATGTGACGACAAATATGACAATAAAATAAATAATATTTTTCTAAATAGTAATTCAGCAGTATTCATTAGTTTCTAAATCCTTAATTAAAATATGAACACATATTGTCAGGTTGTATCGAAAAGAATTTACTTCGTAAATTCAATGAAGTAATAAAGTATTTATTTCTTTTTTATTGCTGTGCCTTGCAATTAAACATTATAACAAGGCCTTTGGTCATTTTTACACAGCTTTTATTGAACCCTTGTAGAATAGATAGCCGTGAGTAATACATAATTTGTAGACATTTTTTACCGTCCTTTTACGAGTTAGGTTCAGAGATACTGTAAAAATCCCGTTTTTATGGCTCCTAAAAGGGAGAGTCCAATTAAACCATATGATGTCTCTTATTGATTTTCAATAAACATTTGCGTACTTTATTTTTTATGGTTTCTTGTTAAATAGTCTGTCAAAACTTTTTTATCGCTACAAAAAGTATAGCTTCATATATACTATTATCAAATTTTATTTATTTAATATTTAATAAGTTTAGGTAACCTTTTAGTCATTTTCAAGCGTGTTTAATTTTATTATATATATATAAATAATTGACCGTATTATTTCAAATTATGAAGGAGATAATCAGGGATGCGGAAAAAAAAAGAAAAGTTTTACCGAAGTTTCGCCCCACTTTGTAGAGCTTCATCAGAGCTAAAAATATACAAAAACAACTAAAAATATTTTGACATAGTAGGATTATGAGATACAAAAAAAGGAAAATTAAAATAGGGTTAAAATTATGAAAATATAAGTGAAAAGAAAATTGTATACAAATGAAAGAGAATAAGAAATAAACTAATATTAATATAAAATAGTCAATGATAAGAGCATTAGGTTAAAACTGAACTAGAGACGTAATAACACGTAAAAACAGAAAACTAGATATAAAAAAAACAATATTTATTATACTAAAAGACAGGGGAAAAAAAAAATAAGTTGGGATTACATACAGGTCGAGAACGAATTAATAAATGAGTAAAGAACCTTTTTAATAATTTTAATTAAGTAATTTTCTAAATTAACTAATTTTAATAGAAATGTTTTGTCAAATGTTCTTTAAAAAACTAAATTATTATTATTTTGTGATCCTCTTATGTAAGTTAAAGTTATCATAATCATAACTGTTGGTGTGAAAGTTTTTAATTGTTTTCACTTTGAAATTTTGCTATAGGTACATCTCAGTTATGAATGACTGTAACAGTGATAAAAAAGTTCATTCACGCCATTTTTACAGGAATAGTAAAATAATAAATATAAATATTTAATATAACTTGCCAACCTTATTTTTTAGTGATGTCCAAGTACGTTGCGAGTCACTTTATATATGTTAAAATGATAGTTAATATTTCAAGAACAGTTTACTGTAGTCGATTTACGCTGAGGAACTTTGTGAAAGTCGAATTATAAATTTAAAAACATGCTTTCACAAGCGAATCTTGGGAATTCAGGCCGTCCACCTTTGCAAAAGATCTGTTGAGTGTTTGTTTATCCCTTTTGAGCGAGCAAAGAGAGCGTAAGTTGATATCTGTGACCTCTCCTACCAAACAAAGTTGATAGTAGCGATAAGAAAAAAATAATACATTTGTCAAATTGAGGAAGTGGGGTTCGCAATCACTGTAAACGAAATTAACTTTCACGAAGAACTGTTGATCTTCACTAGTTAAAGCACCTTTTCTAGTTTGGGTACGCAACATACACAGTGTAAGTTGACCATGTCTAGAAAATGCAAACCTTTCTTGCAACATTAACTATGATTGTAACATATATTGGTGGAAAGAAATGTTTTTTGAAAAAATAGGTTGTCCGGTGTTTCAGAACTTGCTTCGTCTTCTTTTTTTATTCAAAGAATGAGGAAAAGATGGGCTATGTTTTGTAAGTGTGACTTCAGCGGAAATTGCAACTCCTCCGGAGTGTTAAGACGTTGCCCCCCATTTCCTTCAATACAGAACAATTTGCTAATGTGCTATGTCTATTTTTTAGTTTGAATTAATATGATGTGTGATCTTCAGCCAACTAGTAAAACTTTATAAGAGCCCAAAAGCTTTGTTGGAAATATCCTAATGATGACGTAAAACATATGTTTTCCTCATCATTACTGAATGACCGTTCATCGACCTTCCGCTGGTGATGCAACCCTCCAGCTACACAGCACTCACTACCTGTGCTCCGGGAACGAACACTATCATTTCGCTACCAACATCCTGAGCGGGAACAGGGGGCCATGTCATTAGGATCTCGATCCAATCGGCTGTGGCAATTAGGGATTGGGATATAGAGCGGAAGTCTCTCTGATGAATTGTTTCCGCCTTTGGCGTCAGGCTGTATGTTAACTTCATAAGTGATATTTTGCATATGATTAGTGTCAATATAATATCTGAAATTGTAACTATGACGAGTGCGCTATAATATCAATACGAGGGAGGTTCAATAAATGGAAAACATTTTTATTTAGAAAATTACTTACATTTATAATAACTCTGCGACAAGTAATAAAGGGGATAATTCATATAATATTTTGAAGATTAGAATAAGTAAAGTTAAGAAAAGCAGGAAAATTCTTATTTTAGCGTCTTTATCCGTCCATCATTCCCTTCTCATGATTCCATGTCCACCACTCGTCGTCCATTCTTGTTTTTTTGGTGGAGGGAGGATGACAGTAAAGGCAATAATAATTACTCGGATGGAACCTATATATAATTGTAAAAATGTCTTACTTATTAATGGATTCAAAGTGGAGAAGCAGGGTCGCGTCTAAAGAAAAATAAAATTTTAATTTTTGGAATCCTCCATACTTTCAAAGCCTCGAATTAGTAATTAAATGGTATATCGCTAGGTTGCATAAGATAATATTGTCAACATTAGTTAATCACTTTTGCCTCTAGCCTCATGGAATTTCCTATTCTTCCTTACATTTAGTTGAAGAAGATCAGTTCAGCATTTTGATGCTGTTTTTCGATTTCAGGGGCTTTTTAAATATATTAAACTATCTCAAAGTCTCTCCTTCCCGTTTTAAGCTACTATTTCGAAAGTGATATAGGGCCCTCGCTCTCCGGGGGTTTAGCGGGGCGGGTCGGGCGGGGAAGGGTGGCCTTTTTTTTAGCGTTACAATCCTGCTCTTGTGAGATTGTGACATGTCGTTCATCGACCAACCTACTCGCGCTGTAATTGTCCGTTCTAAAAGACAGATAAGTAAGGCTACCATGGAGGGCGGGAGTGGCGGGTTTGATGCCGTTTTTCGATTTCAGGGGCTTTTTAAATATATTAAACTGAGGCACACCACTAATTATCACTAATTGTATCATGGTTAATTTTCAAATTCCAAATAGACTATATTTGGAGTAATCAAATGGTCAGGCAAAAGTAACTAAATTATTTGCTACTTGAACTAATTCTTTTTCAGGTACTCCATCATACTCTGTTACATACGGAGGTTTCATGTAATTTATGTATTTTTCAGCTATTCCAGAAATTTAAAAAATAATATCCTCTTATTGGGGTTATGTACCTGTACATGGTTATTGAACCATGGCTTCATGTTAAACTTATTGATCTTTGATAATTTAAAAGAAATGAAATATACTTTATACAAAAAAATCTATCACTGTTAATTTATGATAAAATTATGCCAATCGCCTTGTCAAAACAACTTTTGCCAATTGAAACACCTGACGACCCGAACGAAATTTATGTAGGAATTTATTCTCCCAGTTATCAGCAATCAGCTTGACCCAGATACCTCCTTACAACTCTATTGCTTTTTTTCATATATATGGGTCTCTGATTTATTTCCTTGTTTTTATTTCAAACAAATGGTGAAGTCAATTAAAAATCAATATTTTTTTAAGACTAAATATTAACATTAATATTAAAATAAAAAAAGGAAATGATTTTTATTACCAAGAATCCCTAAATTGGCCATATGGATTTATCCATAGTTGAGGTTCAGTTACTGACGTAATATTCCAAAGTATCAGTGGTTAAATGTAATCAGATCAGCTCACAGCCCAATGATTTGAATGACCCAGCTCTCTCAACTAAATGACCAGATGTAAAGAAAAATAGGAGATTCCACAAGGATAGAAGCAAAAGTAATATTATGCTTGACAATATTATCTTCCACAAGCTAGCAATATGCCATTTAATTACTGATTTGGAAGAATGAATGATTTTATGCGGATCTAGAAATTACCTTTAGTGGGTGAAAAAGCCTCTTTATATGGCTCTATTTTTAAATTAATCTCATTAAGTCGTTTACAGCTAAGGACATGGAATTGGAAAAAGGTAGGATATATTACAGGACGTTTCTGCTAAAACCGAATGCACCATGTTGCACCAGGTGATGCAAATCACGGAGCAGTGTGTACCTCATCGAACTGTTTCTGTACCCTATGTACGCGCGCCACAGTTTGGAAAGCAACGAAATAGAGGATACCGAACGCCATCGCCTGGACCGTCACGGTATCTCCTCTACCTGAAGGTGTATTTTAGTTGGAGCTGCAATAAACGATATCAACTTTAGAAGTTTAACGAAAAAAAAAAATACAAGAAAGGATTTTTCAGAGCAGCGTTTTTTAAGCACTGTTTCCATCATTTACCGTTTATTGCAACTCCAACATCAATTCTCCCTTAGGTAGTTAATGTAGTAAAAATAAAACCATGTTTTTTTTTTGTTGATTTAAAAACTTCAAAATTTACAATTTTTTTTTCAAGTAATTGTTGTTTTGTTTTGAAGTTGGTGTTTCCTGAATGTAGATGTTAGCTCTACAGCAGCAGGGTAGATCTGTTTTTGATAAATTTGTTTTATTGAAAGACAATAATCAATTAGCCGGAGAGCCGGAGATGGGAAGTAGCCCAGATTTACGATGAGGTCGAAGGAAGCAGACTGTGTGGCGCCCCGGCGCTGGGCCCATTGGGGCGGCCGGGGCGCGCAGTCGCAGCTTTATCGACACCCACTCTCCTCTCTCGCCTCACAATTATCTTACCTCGCTTCTCTCTCCTCTATGTCATCCCTAGCCCATGTAACCAATGGTCAAGTCTTATTTAAATCTTAGCAATGTTATAAAACGTTTATGTGGGTACTAAATCCATAACTCAGACGACAATAAACATTTGAGGATCAGAAAATGAAATTCAAGTAAAATTACATTACTCCACATTTCAAAACGGTAAAAAACATAATTCCGTGATACTTTTCCTTCACTTAAGGAGAGATAATTTATTATGTTTGTTATTAAAATAGTTTGGCTGTATATAAATTAATGTAGGAGATCTCTATTTATTCATTAAAGAGTCGATGCAGAGAACAATGAGTATTTCGCTGCTTTGTTTGAGTAGTGGTTAATATCGCTTATTATATTTGACAGTGGTCAATTTATAATGGAGTATACAGTAAAGGTTATCGACGAAAATACATGTTTTGAGGTCCCCTGAGTCCTAAAAACCTCATCCCCAACATTTTTTTATTTTCTAGAAAACTGTTATAAAGATTTTGATTTAACTCGACATTTCAATCAAAAATTAAATGTTATAAAGAACATTTACATATGTAAACAGTAACTTAATACCAATGTGGTGTTTTTATAATAAAACTAAAACCTTAAATCATCTTGGTGATGTACAAGGTTTTTTTTTCTTTCCCAGGAAGTAGCTATAGACTTCTTTTCACAATTACTGTAATTCAAAGCTCTAAAGTCTAGAGGGAGCTTGAAAGTATTTCTAAGTTTTAAAACATTTTTTAACTTACTCAGCTTATCTACCTCATTCATTACCTGCTGAAAATGGGCTGAGACGTTTTTAAGCTCTCGACATTATGAACAGTACGGACTCCCAGTTTACGACTTAAAAGTACTTTTCGTTGATTAGTGAGAAAAATTTGTGTCAATTTTTATCAGTTACTTTTTGTGAGTTTAAATCTCTTGCCTATCAATAAACGCGTTCTTCGTCAAAATTCCTAGATTTATATCTCCATTGGACTACTCTCTGACAATACTTATTATCAAAAGTGAATAGACTACAAATACCAAATAAACTCCATATACCCACGAGGAAATTTGGAAGCTTCATAAAAAATAAAAAATAAATAAAACTCCACCTTTTTTAAAGGAACAAGCCAATTTTCTCACCGATTACTATGCAATGGTCAGTTTTAAATATGTCAAAAAGATAAATAAATTTCCATAAAAAACGTTCAAAAGAAATCAAAAACTGTTTTTTGAAGGATTAGGTAAAAAAAGTACATTGCCAGGATAATATTATTGAAACAGCAACCCAGTACTCATAAAATTTTATAACTTTCTTAACTCTCGTAAGAGAATTCACTACTTCCAGGTAGCTTGGAAACAGTCTTGTTATCTCTACTTAAACCGGTCAAACAGGGAGACAAACAAGAACATATCCATCCGATTATCCTATAACCACATATGGCAAAAGTTTCAGAAAAGGTTACCGGAATTTCTACCAGAATAACAACATCTGAATAACGGAAGTGCTAAATAAGCTTAAGAAGGCGATTGCAATGAAGTCAATCGGTTTCTCTAAAGCATATGATTCAGTAAGCACGAATAGCTGTGTCAGAATATCAGACAGCTATACTCTAGTATAGTTCTAAAATCATTCTTGAGTCAGCGCATTTCAATTGTTGGGGTAGCTGATAGGTTCTCGAATATCATACCTGCCCTCAACATGTGGAGTACTACAAAGTAATCTGCTGTCACCAATGTTATTTTACCTGTAACCAATTATTGTAATAAAGTAAAGTATTATAATACCAGTATTTATTTTTGGAGCAACGTAAATAAATTTCAAAATGACGTAAGATAGATCTTAATACACCTCGTCATGAAGTAAAAGTTATTATTATACACTGATCAAATTTGAATATAGCTGTTATTAGTATAATTACAAGAATTGTATTTTAGAAAATAATAATTAGCGATGTATAAAATGGCGATAGTAAAAAATATAGTAAAATTATTATTATATAAAATTATGTTAATAATATATTATTACATAAAATTATATTAATTATATATTATTTCTCTTCTATTATTAGTTGTGTTTTAGTTTTTAGTTTTTTTTAGCTTATTTATGCATTTTAATTAGTTTTATTTTAAAATTAAATTATTAGTGGTATTTTTTGGGAATAATTTTAAATTGGCATGGTTTAAGCGAATAAACCCCTCAATACTAGAAACATTAAAAGCCTTAAAAATAAAAATACTGTATTTTATTGTTGTTGTTTTGGCACAGGCCGACAGATGTTGTCATCTGATACGTCATGCCACATCAAGGAAAAATGAAATATATAAATTAAAATGTTTTATGGTACTTGTATGGGTACAAATGTAAAATATATGTACTCAACACATTTTAGAAAATGTACAATGTAGGTACAGTGACTTTTGGACATTTTTACCTTCTAAAAAAGGAGTCAATCACCGTAATACATTTTAGCTTTTTGAAAAACATCACGTTCCTTAAAATTAGTCGTGAGTTATTAAAAATACCTTATGCATTTCTGTGAGTCAGTAATTCAGAAAGAGTAATTTTGTTCACTCCTAGAATGACGAAAGGTAAACTGCATGAAAGAGAAACGGATGTTTTATTCCAATCTTCGTTGGCTAAGACTTTAGATTTGTAGCTGTTGAATCAGATGGTAATAATTTTCATTTATTCTGGGACTAACTCCCTTTAGAATATTATTACAGGCATCATACAAGATGCATTAGCGCCTAAGTGTATGAAATAAAATAAATAAAAAGACCTCATAGAACATCGTAAAATATAAATAAAATAATAAATTGAAGAAAAAAACAACAACAGCTAAAAGAATATATGAAATAAAAAAGAAAATAAAACAGATAAAACAAAACCATATATTATCTCAAAAATCAAAAGATATTGTGATAATGATGATCAAGATATTTCTATTTTTTTCGGACTATCTATCCTGTTCACAAAGGTGAAGTTCTCTCTCCGACTGTAAATTACGTTTATGGCGCCCTTAATAAATCCCCTTGATTCTAATTGAATACTTAAAAGCTCTCGAACAAGTTAATTATCTCTTAATTAATTTTGCATCAGAGTTGTTAGGTTTGTTGTTCACTTAGCCAAGAGGGTAGGATTGTGGGTGCTTTGAGGTGTGAGCTAATTGGGAAGATGCTAGAATAATTCATACTAATCTATTGATTAAGGAAAGAGGATAATGAGCTTTACTGGGTTGAGGTTCCTTGTAATTTGGAGAGTCATTAGGGATTCCCTGCCAGTCACTATCGAGTGGGAAAAAGGAAGTCATATTATATACCTAATTGCTGTCAGCTTTGATAGTGGCACATCTGAATATATAT
>NW_027104890.1:226637-244576 GCF_000696795.3 Halyomorpha halys | reverse complement strand
TATATATAAAGTTAAGAATTGTTGATGGTAAACATTAAAAAAAAGAGTAAAAGGGATACGAAATGTCTCGCACGGTTTCCAGAAACAGAATGCCTTTGTTGGATCCAGAACCTCCGTATACATATACATTCAATCAGATGGTTCAGCCTGACAGCTCGCTGACAGGCTCGTAAACTTATACAGAACAAAATAATAGTATATATAAAAAAAATTACGAACAACTATTTACAATAAACTATAGACAGTAAATAATAAATATACAGTCCTCGTAAACTCTATTATATAGAAAAGAAAAATAAATAACCAATAACACTGTAAAAACTCACTGGTTTGCCTAGAGTTAACTATATATACATAAATTAAATTTAAAAATCAAAGAAAAAAACTACTTGTACATGAGAAAAGTAAATGACAAGAAAATAAAAAAAAATATTTAAAAAAATCACAAACTAAAAAATAAATACAGAATAAATAACTTCAATTCGTTTAATCTAATCTAGTGAGGACGATATGTGGATACTCATGTCACTTTAACTTTATGGTTGGGGTAGCCCTGCGGTAAGGCATTGTGCTACTAACTCCGAGGACCCGAGTTCTAGTCCTCCTTGCACAACTGTTGGTCTAGTACTAGTACTTCCTTACAAAATACTGCACCCCTGGCCCTTCATTGGTTGTAGCAGTACATATTGATATAATTTATGAAATCGTTTACAGTTTCATAAGATACTTTAACCCTACTTTCTATAAGTAAAACGTCCCTAAGGAATCGTTTGAAGGTTAAAACAATTTTTTCAAAACCAGCCGTGTTGTGCTACAGAGCTGATGATCCTACAATTTTAGCTACTACATCTCTAAGAAATCGTAAGGCGGTAAACAACAAAAGGAATGTGTGTCCCAATAATCCTTAATTTTAGACCATCTTGATGATACAGTACATTTCCATCGCATTAACATATTTGTACTAAATTTATACTTGATGGAGTTATCGAAAATAAAATACAAATTGGATGTTCATGATAGGCATTGGAACTAAATAATATCATTAAATAAAATGAAGAGCAGCTGAAATTGTTGATTGTTTAAGGAAAATCTAAAGAGTGCGAGAGTGGGAGAAATACCATCGATTAAGCTTCAATTAAAGGAATATTAATAGGAAATAATTCACAATTACCAAAAATTCCTATCAACACTTTTAATGTGGTTGATTTTAGAATGACAGGGAGGGCGGAATATTTATTTTAAAGGACTCTTTTTCCCCTTTATTCCCCATGAATGTTTTAAAAAGAATTATATTGCAGATACAGAATACCTTGGAAACTGGAAACTTACAGTTCATCTACCATCAGGAGGTTAATAACATTAAGGAATGTTTTCGGTTGGTAACTTTTTTAATTTTTTTATTATGTTATTTTATTAGTAATAATGTAGAAATAATTGAATTAATGCATTTTAGAAATTAGGCTTATAGAGATATGCTCCTTGCTGGTTCGGCCATGGTTTCTCTATCTGACCAAAAAACTTTTTACTAATCGAATTTTTGTAAAATTCATTTATTCATTAGAAAATGACCACTGTTGGCTATCATGCCATATTCCTTAGAGCTATGCTGGTTCTTAGGTTGCTTGGATCAATGACTTCTTGCCCACAGAGCTGGAACGCTGGAGAGGTCAAAACTCGTATGTGGTCGAGGTGCGAGGCCAGATAACCATGTCCGGTTTTTAATCTAAATGCAGCAACGCTGACAGCTGGAGGGAGCTTATAGGGCAAAGTGCGACAAGGCTCTCCTACTTTTTACATACCACTATTTCTTCACGGTTTTAAAACTCACTATAGAGTTTATTTTAGGTAAAATTAAAAAAGGGTTTACTTTAGACTAAATTGAAGCTGTTAATTTACAAGGTACAGAAAAATCTAAAGTAATTCGATGGGGTTTTAGCTTTTTATTAGAATATCATGGACATATTTAACTGTATTCAGGGTTTTCAACTTTTTGCTTTTTTTTTTAACTTCAACAGCTTGGTTACCGACAAGTATTTTAAACATACCTAAAAACAAAACAATTTCTTTTCTTAAGTACTATTGACTCTTATTAGTATACTAACTGACTCGACAATCCTTTTCTACTTGATTCAAGTATAAATCGCTGCTTTACTATAGTAGAGGTACTTCTCACAAAAAGAAGTTTTTTAATAATTTTAAATTTCTTATTTTTACCCTTTCAAGTAACTTGTTACATATTCATCTCTTGTAACGTACTTTTTAACTCAGAAACTTACTGCTGATCTCTTCCAAGCAGGTGTGTTTTATGTTTTATTCTCTTTATTTTTTTTTCTTTTACTCCATTCTCTTTCTCTATTCTTTTCTTATTTTTTCTTACCCACGTTATTATTTATGTTCACCTAATATTATATTTTTGTCATATTTTCTAATTACTTTTTTCCGTAGTAAACTTTATATTTGATTTATTTATTCTAATATTTTACTTACATATTTCATTAGTTACATATGTTCTCTTTCTCTTTGTTTTTCCATAACTTTAATTATATAAATTATTATTATTAAATTAAATTATTAACCAAGAAATATTGTTCTTTGCATTATCTAACTTTGTATTTTTATTTACTTAATTATGTTATTTTACTTACATATTTAATTACCTATATATACGTTTTTCCCCCACTTCTTTCATTACTTTATTCTCATTCTGTACAATTATTTTCTTTAATCATTCTATATATCCTTTTATTCTTGGTTTTTTGTTCTTAGTCCTGATGAAGGCTAGAAATTCTGGCCGAAACGTTGGAACTAATAAATAATTTTTTTAACTTACTTGTTTATTCTCTGACCTCACCCCAACCATCTTTTCCTCATATATATTATCCACGGTCAACTCTTTTCTCATCATTAAAAAGAATTTTAGATTTTATTTTAAATTAGACAGATTCCTAATGTATGAAGTATGCCTTCAACTCAGTTACAGGCTCACATTCAGTTTTGATCAGCTGGTGGGATTTAGTGGACTGTATATAATTCAAAAATGAAACATGATTGAATGAAAATAAAATAAAATTATATAAATTAAAAGTGGTGTAGGGGGTGGCCAAAATAAAACATTTGTGGTCAAAAGGGTTAATTAATTTTGAATAACTGGGCTATAGACAATTGTAGATACAGTGAGGTGCATTGTACATGATGATGTTGATGTTAACTATTGCTAGGTAGAGTTACTCCGCATTTCTATGCCTCTCTCCCCATTGCTTCTGGGAACAACTCCAGGAATTCATGGTAGATTTTTAGAGTGAACAAAGAACAACTGACTGATTTTGGCAAAGGAAAATAGCTCTCTCTTCAGCCTGAGTAACTTCTCACCACAGAGAGCACTGGAGGAGGCGAGATTTGACTGTTGGCCACATGGGGAGCTATTATTGCCTACATTATGGCAGTCCCTCCAATTCAACCTTTCGGTTGCCGTAGGTTACCCGAAACACCTAAAATAGCACAGTAGTCACTAAACACTCTTACGATAGGCAACTAAAACTAAGAAAACGGAGCATTTGCATTTGCTGTTTGTTTACAAATATGAAATAAAAAATAAAAGAATGCTGATCATAAAAATAATTTACAGTACGTTTGAGGTTTGAGTTAAACATTCAAGTTGTTGGAATGCTTACCAGCCCCTGTGCAAAGCAAAACATGAAACTATTCCCAGTCGTAAGCTTAGTGAAAACACTAGACCTACTTATGAGACAAATTTGGTTTATTTATAAGTTATACTTGTACTTATTTATAAGTTATACTATAAGACGTTCAAAGATCTCGCTTTTGTTTTAGATAGTGGTTGTAGAACATAACTCAAAATAATTCCATGGCTTCAGAACCATGTGTTGCCAATTTTTTAATCACTCACACATTCACCCCAGTTCCTTTATATAAATTATGATTACTGTTTTAATCGACTTAAGTTGATTGATACGCTGTACAATCTATAATGTTTTTGTAAAAACTACAGCCCCCACGAAAATAAAGATAAAATAGTACTTATAAACGACTTTAAAGCACATTAAACTAGCTTTAATTTGAGTGCTGGCAGATATCTGTACGTCTAATGGTTTCTGAGATTTATTTTTTCATTAATCAAGCATTATATCTGAACAATTATAAATCAACAATTTGAGAATTTATTTTGAAAATATCATAAAGACTACTTCTTTTTCGAAGTTAAACGTTATAAACTACTTTATAGAGCATTCAACTAGAGTATTGAAAGACGTCTGTACGTTTAGTGATTCTTGAGATATAAAATACATTTGTACCGCTACAACCCACGAAGGGTCAGGGATGACGTAATTTGTAGAGAGTACTGTTACTAGACCAATGGTTGTGCAAGGACGTGATTTGGTCAGAATCATGCTCGACCGCTAAGTTTTCCCCCAAATAAGGGTACCCACTTTATGAGCCTGGCAGGACCCCGGGTTCCTAAACCAATAGGGTTAACTGACAGTTACAATAGCAGAATAAATAATTACCTATCGCAGGCAGAACCGAATCTAGGTCCTTGAAACTCGTAGAAAAGAGTCCTACGACTGAGCCATGACGCTCCCGTGATAGTTAGATATAGTTTTCCCAAACTACTGAGTTTTCGTTTATTCAGCACCAAGCACTATATTGTTGTGTCAGATATCCATTACCCTAATAGCGGTAACCGAAACTATTACTAACCTCTTTCATCCTGCCACATTATGACAGCTGAGTGAGAGCGATTGATTGTGTAAAGGACCTTGTACTCAATACTAGAGCTTTGCCGTCCCTATTCAAACTAGAAATTTTTTTTTGCCCCTTTTATTACCAATGAATTGCAAAACACGCTACTTTCATTATTAGGATTGATTTGTGGCTAACAGCGTAGGATTGTTTGTTTGTGCCTTACAATAAGGTACAGCTCAAGGATGTTTTGAAAAAAAAAATTTAATTAAAATGTGCTACGTTCATTGGTCTACCATCTATACCTTTAATATAAATTAAGGATCATTCCATATCCAAGCAACACATTTTTGGACCTTACCATCTCAGATTTTCTTACAACCTAGCGCATTGGTTCTATTGGTATATACTTGAAAAAATGTTGCTGAGATATGTTAATTAGTTTTTTTAATTAAACAACTATGAAATAATAAAAAACAGAAAACGATAGAATTGGAGTCGATTCTAACATCGTTATTCCGTAATAACGAGATATGGAATAGGCGTAATTTTACAATATGCTTCATCCTCTGTCATTCAATAGGCAATTGCATCGGGAATTACAAATAGAGACAATAGAGGAATTAAAAAAAAAAGGCTCATGAAGTTCCACTCCCAGTTACCGACAGTGAAAGGAGCAGTGACCTACAACTTGGGAAACCCAACCTCAACCCGAAGACTGAAGCCCAAGCTGCTGCAGGACCTCCTGTTATAAGTAATAAATTTATCAGTTCTATTATTGTCACTCTAAAATTTTTTTTTTTTTCCTCTTAATCTTTTTCTTAAATTAACTTTTTTTCCCAATATAAGTCAATTTTTTATTTTGTTAAACCCATAAATGTCATTGTTTTCGTTATTAGCTTTACTTTTATCTTTTATTAAGAAATATTATTTTTTTATTTAGGGTGTTATTATTTATTTATTTTATTTAACACACTTATAAATTCAACTCTTCATTAATATTAATTATTACAGGCATTGTTTTATTTATGGTTTTCATGAAAATAAAAGCGAATAGACATGAATAATGATTCTGTTAATAAGTCAGAAGGTATATCAGGACTTATATTTATCTTTCTTTACCAAGATACATTCCGCAAACTTAAACGCTTTTCACGATTTTTTTATTTATTTTCACGAATATAGTTTTGGAAACCGACTCGAGCGCCGGAGGATTAATCGGAGTTACTGAGCAGAAATATAGATACAATTTCAAAAATATGCCACTATATTAGATTATTTCAGTTTTTTCAATTTGCTTTATGTTACTTAGGAACTTCTTGTCCCTGAAAAATAAGTATCTTGATGATTCGTGATAGGTTACCATTTACCCGAAGACCCTGGAGTCGTGATGAGCCATCCACATACTCTTCATACCTAGCAGGACCATCCAGATTCGTCCTCAATATCTTTCATGATTTTTGACAATAGTAATCAATGTAAATGAACACACATATAGTCAATTCTTGGATTTATTAATACTTAAAACATTCTTTACCGTACTACGTAGTAATTATCCGAAGAATATTAAGATATTTTCCACTCAATACTATCTTGAAACACGGAACCTCTCACAGGAACACAAATCGTCCCGGAATTGAAATTCTCTAAATTGATACTGGTGTTGCAAATATTTCCTATTGGAAATAAGTAAATATTTCGAATTTCGAAGTAAACTAAAGTTCATTTTCGTTGTTTAATAAATGAACCTCATTAATTTATAATGACCTTTTTGTGTTCTTTAAATAACTATTCATTAATAGAAACCAAATTTGTCGTATCCTTAATTTCTTTCTTTATAGAGTTCTTAAGTTAAAGACGTTACGCATTTAGTGGGACAATATTTTCATAGACTTAATTTTATGATTTTAGAGTCCAATAAATCCTTTAAAAATGATTTAAATAATTTAATTTTCCCTCGTTCAGTTACAAATCTGATTTTTTTAATATGAATTTGTAAAAGTAGCTTATGTATTCTTCTTTGTTCAGATTATTTGGGAACTTACAACAGTTCTTTAATTATTAATTTTTTATTATTGTACAATATTTCTTTTCCTCAAATATGAATCAAGCAATATAGTGTACATTTTCCATATAATATGAAAATTCGTTCAAGTATCATTTCCTGTAATTTAGTAATCCTTTTCTCAGTCAGACGTTTCCTCAACAGACGAACATAAACTCCTCGACTTCCGTTTGAACGCTCTGTGACCCCGACCTTGAATCCTTTGAGTGCTCTTGCTTTACTTTTTCCTCTCCAGAAAACTTCACAGACGATACTGCCACTCATGCGTGCGATGAAGGAAGTTGTTTGGAAGGGTACACCAAGCTCGTACCATACCCACCCCACACCTTTTTGTGCCAGCAGGTGCACCCCTCAGGAACCTAATACCGCAGACCCACGGGGACAATATTCAAATTCTATAGGACCTGGAGTGCAATGAACTCGCTTTGATCCCTTGAGGTTCGAGATTACGTACGAATGATTCAAGTCTTAATCATGTTTAAAATATCCTAATACATCGACATTAATGCTTTATTCTTTCAATCTATGTTGCAGAACAGTCATAAAAATAAAATTACACACTCATTCACAATAGACAAAAATTATACTAAGGGTTTGTAATTATAATTCATATAAGGGGATAAATTATAATTCAGGTTGTTAAAACGAAGAAACTTCTCATATGATCGTTAATAAAAACCCTCTAGTTTGCTCTTTTAAATATATTTGATTGTTCTGTTCACCCTTAATATTTATTTCAACAGTCATTTAGGTTGTTAAATATATGAACCTACTACTGTGTCATATCTCATAATAACACATTTTCATATTAGCTACAAAGGCTAAGTGTAGTGTCATATCTTCGAACATAAACCTAGTTGATATAAAGAACGTTTCATGGAAATATCCTAACAAACATAATTTATTTTACGCACAAAAGAGTATCATCATTAATTAAATCTTCAAAATTAGATCTTGAGATGTGATACTTCAAAATTTAAGTTTAAAACTTCATACAAGACTGAAAAGGCAGGAAACTGCCCGTCGATTCCGAATATTACAACATTTACTAGACAAACTGTCTAAACGTCTAATCCATTACAAAAGACTGATCTACATGACTATTATAAGGCCTATCTCGACATACGGAGTTGAGCTTTGGGGCTCCACTAAACCATCAAATTGCTCCCGAATCCAATCCTTACAGTCCAAAATCCTTCGAAAAATCCTTAATGTTCCTTACTTTGTCACAAATCAAGTCATCCATCAGGACCTCAATGTTTCATATTTTGCCGGTTTGGCCAGAACCAGATACCAGACCTTCCATGATAAACTTCCCAACCACCCAAACCAACTTGCTTCTAACCTGAACTTTACTTCTGTCACACGGTATTCGGTCACTCCCCTGCACGTCATTAAAATGCCCACAATTCTACATTTTTTTTTTAAGTATGAGTTAAAGTTCAACAGGCTGTATCTTCGCTAATAATTTTCCTAATTCGATGATTTTTTTTTTCGTTTTGCAGGTAATTTGATCACCATTAAAGAAAAAAAGCATGTAAATTGATCAGCAAAGAATAACCGTTAGAAAGATGTATACTTTCTCAGCTACGTACCCAAAACAATAATATTTTATTATTTTAATAATATTTTTTTCTACCGGAGAAATCGAGGATTTCTGTAACTTTAAATATTACCGTAGCGGTAGGGAGCATTTTCGATAAAATAGCATGTAAATCAGTCCAGTTAATCATTTGTTTTTGACAAAGATTCGAATCATTCCCTTTTATATAAATATAGATGTCAAGAGTAGGTAATGTATAAAAGAAACGTTGGCTAGTTTTCAAAGAAGTAACAACTTGTTTTGTTAATGTATTATAATGTAAAATGTAATATTCTGTAAAAAATGTAAATAATTATCTGAGTATAGGTGCAATTAAGACGCATAAATTCATTGCATAAATTAAAAAAAAAAAATCTTTTTAAAAGAAATAAATTATTGTCAAGGTTCACTTTTTTTAGTCACAATAGTTGTAATTATTATTATTTTTTTTTACGGAATAGTTTATCTATGCTACAAACACACTAGATGGATATAAAATATTTACCACCCAATCGAGTAAGAATATTTTGACTATATTTCTATTGAATTGATTTTAGATATTATGTTGAAAAGAAACTTGAGATTGGAATTACCTGATAAAAGTTGATGGATTTAAATACAAAATAAATCCAGCCAAAACCTCTTGAACATTTACCTTGTTGGAATCCCTCATCCACATTGGAAAAAATATAAGTTTGCAAAGTTTATTACAATTTAGCAACCTGAATTTGGAGTATGTACTTTCAGATTTGGATGACACATTATCTTGTCTTAATTTATAGAACCTGATGCAAATCGATCGTTACTTGCTTTAGACTTGAAAACCCATTATTGGAAAAAGGTTTTGAGAAGGCCATCAATCAGCAGTTTTGTGATGGTATTTTCTTCCAGTAAGCCTCAGGTGTTCTTGGGAAGTAATAGAAGGCAGAAGAAACAGGGAGTACTCAACAACGGCCAAAACAATTAATTTAACGTCCAATCTTAATGTATAGAAAAAAATTTAATGAACCAATCCAATTACTTTTTACTTCGGTAGACCTTGATAGTATAGTACATTTATATAAAATGTCCTTCCCAATTTAGCATAGCTGCTAACATGTTATAATATATAAATATTAATGTAGTTTACTCTTGCTAAGCTATTTTCGTTATTTCTGAGAGAAACAGTTTTAATAGGGAGATTTTAGAACTGGAGACTGAATGAAAGTGAATTGGAAGGCTGTGGGAAGTAAGAATGTGAAAGGTCGCTTACTTTCTCCTAGTTACTTTTCACTTCGTGGCCTGTGCCCAAGGACTTCTCCTTCTCTGGCTCTCTTCTGTTATTGAATTCGTTTATTGTGTTCAATATTTAGAAACATTAAATCTATAGAACGAATTATTTTGTTCGTTACAGGCTAATTATGCGCCTTAATATGCGTTCATCTGACAATGGATTAATATGCTTATTTATTCTTGAGGCAAAACTGCCTAAGAATCTGGGCCTCTCTTCCACCTTCCACCACATCCGCCGTCTTTCCATCTGATTAAAGACATCCTCCACCTCAAGCGTGGCATTTCTCTACCACGCCAATTATCAGGTCTGTCGTTGAGTAGGCCTTTAAGGACTGGGCATACATATCACATGATTTGAAGGATTAGTTGGCCCCACTCATCCAGTAACAATGGTTCAATTGGAAAACAAATTTCAAAAAATAAAATCGAAGAAATAACTTTGGATTGGTAAAACTTTCTAAATTAAAAAAACAAACTAAATCTTTTAATATATGATAGATAATAAAATATGTCAATTGCGGGTAAGTACGTAATATTTGAGTTATCATTTTTCATAAATTTATTTTTTTAGACAATGCTATGAAAAGAGAATTTTTTTCATAAATATTTCAGGAAAAAATATTTGTTATAGAGTGTAAAAACCAGATTGATCTTTTACAATTGTAATTTTCTTTTTAAATAATTTATTTATAATTATTTAAAACTGTATTAAAATATTTTTATAATACATTATAATTTATAAATATAGATATAAGCAATAAATTTGCTATTAGTCGTAAAATGACATGACACAAACATGTGGAGAATCTACCCATTGATAGAACTCCAATAACATTTCTAGAGGAGAAGATCTCAGAACCACCTTCTTTTCAGACGCCTAAGAGGATTATCAAGTTATGAAGGTGAAGCTAGGTTAGAAACAATTCGGTTTGGGTGGTTGAGAAGTTTATCATGCAAGGATTGGTATCTGGTCCTGGCCATATTGGCAACATATGGAACATTGAAGTCCTGATTGATGACTTGATTTGAACCAAAGTCAAGAGCATTAAGCATTTTGGACTGTAAGGATTGGATACGAGAGGAATTCGATGGTTTAATGGACCCCAAAGCTCAACTCCGTATGTTCAGATAGACCTTATTATAGTCATATAGATCTATCTTTTGTAATGAATTGGAAGTTTTGACCGTTTGTCCAGTAAGTGCTGTAATAGTCACAAATGTAACTTAGAAAAAAACATACTATAGTAGATAAATATCTTTTCTTGTTTAAAACATTTACAAACATTTTTTTTTCATACTTTCCTTATAATAAATTTACAAATTTACGTCCTTCTCTTCAAGCTAAATACAATACGACGAATTTATTACAAAAATGATTTAAAAATTTCTGATCACTGATTTTTGAACTTTTTAACTTTACTATTTTAGATTTTTATCCAAGCTTGTACAGATGCTGTTTAAATGAGAAATTGAAGAACTGTGAATTTTTGTTTATATATGTTACCTCATTCTTGAATTACTGCACCGCTCAAAAATAGGCTAAAAAACAGATATGTTTTAGAATTTCTGCTGACGTTATTCTGATTTAACTAGAGATATGGGATAAGTGTCATTATATTGTATATTCCACACCTTTTCATATGCAAAACTATATAGGTTAAGATAAGTTAAGTAGTAGGATTAACAAAAAAAAAAATAATGGAAACAAGAATAAAAAAATAAAAGAACCAGAGTGATAATACAAAAAAAAATCATATGATGTTATTGTTATCTTATGTCCACATGGTGCAAGATAAAAAGATTCAATTAATTAGCTAGGAAATATATTAGGAAATTATTTTATTTTCACAAGTTTCTGATTCTATTGAAATATTATTTACAATTATTTTCAATATAGTTTTGGGAATTAACGCGAGGTATTAGTGCATCCCATGAAAAGACAACATGATCAGATAATAGTAATGATACCAATGAATCAAAAGTTCTTTATATCAGAAAATGTTTTTTTCCAATTATTGAATTAGGACGTTGCTAGTATATTATATAGTTATCCTAGCATATTAGCCATAGCAGGTCATAGTACATCCCCCTCCCCCACAAGATGGAAAAGAAAGTGCAACATTTTAGTTAAGTAGGTGATTATATTGATTCCCTAAAGCACAACACAGTTGCTCTTTTACATTTTCAGGAACTGATAACTTTTCTAATGTTCAAATTAAAAAAAAAAATCAGATCGTACACGCCCGTGTTAATCAAGCAGAAGATACAGACGTGATAAATTGCACGATTTCCTTGAACGGTATTTTCTTCATAATCATTCTAGGATAAGGCCCTCGAGCTCTTCGTCGTTGGTAATTTATTTTAAAAAAATCAAAACTATTATAAAAATAGAAAATATAATACTTGAGTTGACAGCGTATAAACGTGGTGTAGATGGTGGGAATACTTTAATTAATCAAAGTATGAAGAATACACATATTCATCTGTTGGCATTTCTAAAACAAAACAAACGTTGATTTGTTGGTCATAAATTTAGGCTAACTTGTACCAGGCAATATAAATAACCCAACCACATACTTGCCCATGCACGAATTTGGCATAATTTGGCAAACATGTAAACGTACATTTAGACAAAAATGCTAAGCAATAAGACGGGAGAGTAGGGGAGGGTACGAGAAATGGATCCTGATTAGTTTTATTTGCCTTCTACAAATATTTACTCTATTTGAAAGTATAATAATTTTTTTTTAATTCCTAAAAGCTAAAATAATTAAATACCTATACATGTAAATTATGGTTTACGAAGCCCAAGGAATTGTCTTGGTTGCCTTCATTTACGGCAATGGCGATGTCCTTTGTGTTATTATTCTTCAATGAAAAACAATATAATAAAAAAATGCAACATGCGACGTTATTCCATCTATAAACATTATTATTTTTAAATAAAAGAAGGTTGCCCTTACGGATATCAGATATTACTAGCCGCATACAGTCAAAAATCGTGACAAAGTGCTATTAAGTTGGCATTTTGTATTGGTCAACCTAGCGACTGCACCGAAAGTTATAGTTCTATCGATTTATCGACTTTCTCAATCGATATAGCACGGTTATATTTTAAAATACTTTATTCGTTTTAAGATACGTTGTAAAGTCGTTAATTGTCCACATGAAATACCTTTTCTTTTTTTTCTTTTTTATCAAGATATCCTCAATAAAAATTAATTTTGTTTTTATTCTACATTTGAGATGTTCGGTCGTAAAACATAATAACTGACAAAATGAGAACTTTTGCAATGCTAAAATGTTCCTTAATAACATTGTTTTACGTTCAAATAGTCGCTCACCAAATCATAACAACATTATTATCTTAAGAAATCAACATTCCTAAAGATTCTTTCAACAATTTTTTAAATCACCATTAAAAATGTCGCTGATGCCAAAAACTTCTTTATTTGTTAAAATAATATTCCAATAAAAATATGTATGTGTATAAAATAAAGCAGTATATAAAATAAAGGGAGACCTCCGAAGGTTTTCCCATCCTCATAAATTGTACCCTAAATTGGGTAAAAATCTGGCGGGCGACCATGATTCTGACCAAATCACCTTCTTGCACAACCATTGGTCTAGTAACAGTACTTGATTACAAAATACTGCATCCCTGACCGTTCATGGGTTTTAGTAGTACAGTTTTTCTTTTTTTAATATACAATATAATTCATTCTTTATAACTGAATTTAATTATCTTATTTGACTTACAGATAATTTATTTTATGTTTTTTTTTTATAAATTTATGTTGTTATTCTATCTTTGATTTTTTGCTTTTTCCTTTTTGATAATTTTTTCTTGATCCCTTTAATTAAATGAGTATCTCCATTACTGTTAATAATTTTATGAATTTATTAATCTTTAAATTAGATTATTGATTTAGAACAAAAAGAAGAAAAGGAATAAATTTTTTGTGCTGGCCCATTGTTTTGAACCTGATATCCCAGGAGTAAGATTCAATGTAGTTCAAGTTTCCCATGCTATTAGTGAAGTGAAAGGACCGAGAAAGAAACAGAGGAAACAATAATTACTACCCAGGAGTGAGGCAATTAGGGTTTTGGAGTGGAAAAATGTTTCAAGCCATGGGAGTAGAACCTCTCTGACTAGTAATGGACTATAGTTTCTCCGAAATGAATAAATAAAATTGTTTTGAATTGACTTCTAACAAATTAGTCTCAACTTTACCTACATTTGGGTTACGGGAACACAGGGAAGCATAGATTTGCCTGAAATGGGTGACACGATAAAGAAAGATTTATATCAATATGTAACATGGTATGTGCTTATTTTTCAAATCTGATCGATTATTACCAGGTGAAGAACATTTTATATAAATGATAGAAGAAATTCTGTTTTATAAGAATAACTTTATGTTAATTATGTTTAGCTAGAGATGAGATAAAATATATTTCTTATATGCAGCTAATCATATCGAATAATTTTTATTCTTCATCATCTATATAAATAAAAATGTAATGTTCGTTGGTTACTTAATAAATTAAGATCTCCGAAAGTTCTTCACAGATTTACACGCTTTTTTTCTATTCAAAATGTTTGGTGTCGTCCTGGTAAGGTTTTTCTTCTTCTTCTTCTCCTTCTTACATCTTTCTGGAGGGTCGTGACGGCAGTGCGATTTGGGGCTTAAGTCCCAGAGCGTCAGTTTCGGAACATAGTGGATTCGATTCCCACCTGATCCAGTTAATATTTATTCCTCAGAGGTTACGAGAAATCAATGATGAAACTCCCTCCTTGGATAGTAGGCGGTGGCAACTCCAAGGTAGATTAGTAAAAGGCCCACTTCCCGGACAAGTTCCTCTCACCAGCTACTAATTTCAGAATCAATAAGGACTCCTTTGCTACCACGGAGCAGTGTGAAGAGCTTGCTTATAGAGCCGGATCTATAAGTCTTGATCCTGTACCAGTTGTCAGCTTCTATTCCGGCAATTCCTCCCTTGTCCAAAACTTGGAAGGTTCTTAGCTATTGAAATCCTTTTTATGTTATTTAAATTGTATTTGAATGTATAACAGAAAAAATCCATTGAACAATTATTAATAAAGATATGGCTTATATTTTTTAAAAAATTAGTATTAAAAAATAAGTATTTGTAGCCAAGATGTTAAAATTATAATATTAATGTAAAAAGTATAATGTAAATGTTTTATTTACATACATATTAATCCATACTAAATTGATATCACACTGTCAACTGCGTTCAGTCACTCTATATAGTACTATTAATAGTACGTACTCTAATCTAGCAATAGCGAAGCATTGTCGGGTCTGATAGTAACTCATAAAATACAGAATTATTAGTTTTTTATATGAAAAAATGAGGTTTCATCTTTATGAGAGCCATTTGAAATGCAAGGAGAAAATGAATAAAAGTAATTTTGATAAATTAATGTATAATGTAGTAAAAAACGAAAATATTAGATATATCTTCTCACTAATGGACGATTGATTGATGGGACATGAGTTACCTGATTCTGGACTAAATCTTCATAGTCTGCCAGCCTTTGACTAAACTGGTCTATAAGATAAAATAGGTTGTGGAATGATAGAAACTACAAACTACTTAACAGAAGTCCGAGGCTGGGCGATAACCGACGTAACAGTTCTTTAATTTAGGAATAGTTAATATGTTGACGCCCGCCCACCAATTAACTTGTAGCTGGCGTTCTTGCCTGAGACGTCAACTACGAGTTACTTCGTAATGTTTTTAATTTACCATATATCGTAGAATGTATGAATTTCATCATAGCGGCACAAATATTTTAAGTGAAAAAACTAGGATATAAAAAAAAAAAGTTGGCATTTAAGTCAAGAATGCAAACCATGAGCTATCGTGTTGTCGATAGTAAGCACACTAAATCTCGAGAAAGGTAACGTTAGTTTAAATTCAAGGCAATATGAACTATAAAGTCATGTAAATATCTTTTAAAAAGTATAATTTCTGAAAAGGCCATGGTATTAAACAGGGAATCAAATAAATTATTAGAATCAGATGTGAAAATATTGATTAAATTTATAAAATATTTTTATTGGAAGAAGATAGTTGACCGTATGAAGTAGATTAAAGGAAGATGATAGTCCGGGTGTCGGTCAATAAATGTATCAAAATAGTAACAAAAAACTAATTGTTAACTAAAAAAAAAATTGTTAACCAACGTTTCACCCTACTTTGTAGGGCTTCATCAGGGCTGATAAGAATAAAGTTATGTTGTTAACTGAGAAACGTTTGATAACAATAAATAGTTTTTGTTACTATCTTGATACCTTTAATAAATCGCCATCCGGACTATCTTCCTCCAATATAAAATATTTCAACAGTATTTTTATCAAGGTAAACTTAAAATTGTTCCTTCTTCTATTAACTGAAATGATGGAACAGCTGAGCTATCAGATCCTCAACTTAAACTTTTATAACAGTAACTATGCAAGGATGTCGTGGACATAATTATAAATTAAAATCGCCCAAAGAAGCAGCAATCTACACTATTTCAAGTGAAGTAATCAACGATTCAGTAGTCATTCTAGAGTTTTATAAAATAGCTACAATTTTACCAAGAAATGATTGACTGAAAAGAAACATTGTCAGAACATTATATAAAACCTATGATTCCAATTCACAAAAATAGTTCGTGAACCGAACTACTGAGAAACTTCATTGAACAAATGAGGTATTTAAGCAAATTGTATTTAAACTGGCCAAATCACTGAATACGCAATGCAAATTATTGTAGGACACCGAATTAGTTTTAGGCTGAAACCATTAACCATTGACCTAGCAATTGATCAAACAGCATCCCTTTTTCCTATCACCTCTTCATGTAAGGAATAATCAGGAATAATAAAAAATATCAGGAATAACGTTGAAAATTGAATTGAATAAAACTTTTTGTTATTATATTTATTGGCTAAGTATATTTGAATTTGTAGCGTCTGGGTAACAATAGGAATGATAGAAAGATATTATCTGAAGATATCACAACTGAATTAGTATTTAAATATTTAAAATTACATGATATACCATCAGAAATATAACATAAAATTGATAGTTCAATTAGAACGAAAGTTTTAGAAAATAGAAAGGGAGATACATGAAAACTAAAATCATATATACGTATATGTACCTTATTAATATTATATATTCTGAAATATTTATTTAACAAATACATTATGCAGAGGTTTCACGTGATAGATATCTGTCGTAGAAACTTATCGAGCGTGTTCAATTTGTTAACAGTGTGGCCAAATATAAAGCAATTGCGGATAGTACAATCGCAAATATCAGTAAAGCGACAGCTTTCACTACCATTATTCCTTTCACTGACAACGTTACCATGGAATCTCCGCTTAATCCAAACAGTACCCAGATCTAATTGAAAGGGTGCCTCGGTTTATGGTCCATGTGTGTAGCTGCTTTTAGCCCTAAGAACGCATGGCTTAGATTTTAGTACTGCCCAACGGAATATCAAGTAAAATAAAGTCTAGTTTAAATATCCTTTGTTCGTCCACATTTTACTGTTCTTGGAATTTACTTGAAGGCTAAATATAAACGCTCTTTTGTCAAATAAACTTATTAATGCTGTAGATTTCTTGCTTTTTGTTTGTGTGTTAACAAAAAGCAACTTTAGAAAATATATTCAAACCATGTTGAAGAGAATATTAAAAAAGTAAACATAGTTACAAAATAAAATTCGAATTTAAAAGGTCTATAATTAAAATATTAACAGTTGATACTGTTTACCATTCAGGACCTTAATTAAAAAGAAACAGTCACAGGACCAAATAAAGCACATCCCACATCAACAGGTAAATATTACTAATAAAATGAATAGAGTAGATCGACCCCATGACAGTTCTATTTACATTGAGATTTGAGAATGGTTTGATATTTATCATATACAGGTTTAAGGCTATAAGTATTGAAAAAGATTTGAATAGAAGGCATTTTCTATCTCTTTTTTTTTTACTGTAAATAATTAATAAATATAAAAAACCAAACTAAAAAATTAGACATTTCGCAAAATTAAAATAACATAAAATTTTCAAGAACCAGATCATTATAAAACACTTATTCTTGCATTTAGTCGAGTTGGAAAGGAAACAGCGCTTGATGAAGCTTGAAGAAATCCAGTGAAAGGAGGCCAGTAGTGAAAGTGTACATTCCTCCGTCCTCCGTCCTCCGTCCCCTCTCTCTCTCTCTCTCTCTCTCTCTCTCTCTCTCTCTCTCTCTCTCTCTCTCTCTCTCTCTCTCTCTCTCTCT
>NW_027104890.1:222420-226527 GCF_000696795.3 Halyomorpha halys | reverse complement strand
CTCCCTCTCCCTCTCCCTCTCTCCCCACTCCCTAATATTGATAACGAAATATAAAATGATTAAAAGAAATTAAACAAACAAATTCAACGATGGGCAGTGTAATTTACTTATTTGTCTCTTTCATACCTAGATACATCAAATACTACCATGTGTTTATTTCACTCTGAGTACTATTAATAATAGATCTGGTATGGAATTTATAGGATATAATGATGTGAAGATAGTTGGTCGTTGATATATAAGAGGAGAAGATGATCCGGGGGGTCACATAAACGAATTATTTATTTATATCGACATTTCGACCTAATTTTCAAGTTTTCATCAGGGCTATAAAAACCAAAAGACAACAACCATCATTCAGGGAGAACAAAATAATATAAATAAATAAATACAAATAAATATTAGACTAAAAAATTTATGAATATACATAATAATGAAATGAAAATATAAACTGTCTTTGTCCATAGTTATTAATCAACTAGTTTATATTTTCATTTCATTATTATGTATATTATCAAATTTTTTAGTCTAATATTTATTTTACTTTATTTATTCATTTATATATATATATTTTCTCTCTGAATGATGGTTGTTGTATTTTTGTTTTTATAGCCCTGATGAAGACCTGAAAATTGTGTAAACGGCATAAATAAATGATTTTTTTTTTCCTGCTGACCGCACCCTTCCCCTCCCCCCCCCCCCGACCATCTTCTACTCTTAACTACAATTTTAGTTCGATTACAGTGTTCTAATCTCACACGTTAGAAAAGTAATGAAGTTGGCAGCTTAATGCTCTACGCTAAAGCTAAGAAGAGTTATTTCATCGATTATAATTGAAAAAGTGGATATTGTTTTATTATGGAATATCAACCAAGATGAGAGGAGTTTATCCTCCTTTTTGTTTTTGCAATATTGAAGGGGTAGCATAGAGTAGCGTCTCGGAGAACCCTCTGGAGGGAAGTGCAAGAAGAGGATGGTCCCGGGGGAACTGCCACCCTGAAGGGGGAGGCATCTGGATTATGAGATAAATTTAATAAAAATGGAATAGAACGAGTTGTGATGACACGCAACCGTTCGAGTTGCCGGAGTGACAGAGGGTACACAAAGCCCGTATGTGTGGGGCTCGTAGGTAAGCTAAGAAAAAATGAAAAGGGGAGCTACCCGGGTTATAATAGAATACCAATTGGGGATTGGAGTAGAACCAAGTGTGTTATTAAATATTTTAGTATAAATTAAGATTATTTTGATTCTTAAATAACTACATTAATTAAATTACTCAGATTCACATAACAAGTATTCATAATAATACCACGATAATTGGTTTTTGTCCAAATAAACCGATAACATTGGGAGATAGAACACATGAGTCTCTTGTCCGTAATTGCTATAGGGAGAGGTCTTTTTAGTGAGGTGGACAATGGTAGTAAACATTAATAACCAATAATATCAGTAAATTCAATCGTAAATCATTCATAGAATATTTGTAATTATGGTGATTTTATTTGACATGAAGGAAATAAAAATTATTTATTATATTATGTGTCCTTAAAAACAAAAAATGTGGCAGTTATTATTACCAAAAAGTTATCATCATTCTTAATTATTTTAAAGGCAAAGCTTCAATTGGTTAAAATTGAATACTGAATATAGCTTGAAAGCTCTATGTTATTTGCTATATATCGCAGGAGATGTGGTGTCTCAACAAGGAAATTGCAATTAGTGCAGAATTTATATATATTTTCTTATTACAATATTACTTTTTAATTTTATTTGTTTTAAACCCATTTTCAATTATAATTGTATTATAATATATTCTTTATTATTTCTTCACAATTGGATGTACAGTTCGTACATACAGTGATGAGTCATTAAGAAACGTTTTATTCATTACTTGTTATGTCTTGGTATACATCTTCTTCTCATTTCTTTTATAATTAAAGATTGAATGGTTAGTAGTGTTATGTTAAGCAGCCCTTGCACAGTCAATATTAAATACATTAATAGGGGTACTCATGATGTTGTGTTAAATGTAAAATTTTTTACCTTGTTAAATGTTATAAGTATTGGATTGTGAGCAGCCCTATTTAAAGTAATGTTAAATGGATAAGAGCTACTGCGACAACAAACAAAATGGTAAGGAGCTCAGCTGGCCTGTTACGTGACGTCATTCTCCATTCTGTAACAGACTAGTTACAGACTCTCAACCATGTTATATGTTATATCGTTTTAACATGGTAAAAGAAGAATATTTCTCCATTAAACATGAGTTTTTCCATTTAACACGCTTTAACTTGTTATAATAAAGATCATGAATATCCCTATTATTGAAGTAATAAAAATACTTAAAGTATTACTGAGCATGTAAGATCGAATTGATGGAGTGAAGTCCGATACATTCATTGTAACAGTGTTCTTTACTATTTCTTTCATCAGTAAATGTTGACCGTGTAAGAGTCGTATAAAAACATCTGACACTAAAGAAAGTTGAATTGAATGTTTATTTATTCCTATTTTTAACTGAAAAACTAAACCTTTAATCACTCAAAACAATCATTGCTCGAGGTTTTTAAAAATTACATCAGGCGCTATGTAAAATGCAGTATTTGAAGGGAAAAATTTCCATTCTTTCAAAAATGCCATATAACAGCTTGGTCCACTCCCGTCTTCAATTAAATAACCTAGAAATTTTGTTCTTCATAAAAGGAAATCATTTTTATCCGGATTTTTTGTCCAATCCGGATAATTTTTTCTGGTCAAACTATTCTAGGTGTTCTTGAAGTGCTTGAGAAACCTTGTCGAGGCATATATTCGATCTTAAAATAGTCGAATAACCGGTTAATGTAACGAATAGGGTTTCATAGCGTTGGGTATTCATGAAATATATATATATATATATATATATATTATAATTCTATGTTATTGGCGTTAACTTAGTAAGTTTAGTTAATTATTGTGTTTTATTGAAAATAAGTATAGAAAACAAGACGCTAGTTTGATGTACTCAGCTTTGGTCGTTATGGCTTTATAAAACTCTTTTTATTTTGAAAATGTTTTAATATTACATAATATGTCGAATAAAGATATATTTATAATTTATTGATTACACTTTCATGCTTGTCCATTTGACGGAGTATGTCAACGGCCAGTGATTCATATCTAAAAAAAATTCTAGACAGTTACTTTTTTTATTAAAAAGAATATGAAATACATAAAAAAATATAACATTAGTAACCTGTTATAAATAAAGTATAAAATAATAAATAACATTGACATTGCTGATTTAGATTGTAAACTACAATACTATTAGCAATCTCAGGGACTATGCTACGAATAAATAGAGTATTAAAAAGATGTAGACAAGAAAATTGTTTTTGTCCAACTAGATCTGCTATTTGGCCCACCGTGCAACGATATGATTTCGAGAGGGGAATTATAAAAATAAGAGTGAACTGTGCCCCTTATTTATAAGTCTTTTAATTTTTTAAAATTATTCAGAATGAATTAAAATCATAATTTTTTTGCAGTTACATTTGAACTGTAGAAATTATTAATGCTTATACATGGGGTATAATTAATGGATTAATGATTCCTAAATTATCTACAAATTTTCTTAACACTACTATTAGCAGTGCTGGAGAACACTAAGACTGGAGAATTTTGCCCTTCCCTCCTTCATTGATTACAATTCGAGTTGACTGGAACGAATTTTGAAATGATTTAGAAGACAAACTAGACTAAATATTTTCCATTTAAGAATTTTTTTTTTATTATTCATTTATTGTTTTTTACATTTGAACATAATAATACATTTAGTAAATTTGATCTCAGTTAAATTGGAGTGTTACAGGCGTGTAGAGAAACTACCCATTGGTAGCACTCTAATGACGTATTATATTAGCAGGCTGCCATCTCCTTTTCAGGCGCCTCGGAGGATTGTCAGGGATTGAAGATCTTTTTCCCAAGTAATCCAAGTGAGGAGTCACGTTAAATTCTCTTCCAAATCTTACGCCAAGGTAGGAGACTACCTCACTTGGACGTATCCTTCTTCCTCGAATTATTAAATTAATATTCATAATTATGAGAGATAGTTGACCGTGGATGATAAAT
>NW_027104890.1:201154-221480 GCF_000696795.3 Halyomorpha halys | reverse complement strand
AAAAAAAAAAAATGAAAATTACTTTTTTAATAAATTAACTATTTGTGAATATGTTAATGATAAGTTGTTCTTATCGGTTTTTAAGTTGACGGAAGAAGGCTCTAATTGGATATAGAGACTTTCAGAGATGAGCCTTTTCAATTTTTCCTCTTAAGAGAATGACCTGTCTTGATAGAGGCCATTCCCAACTTTTACCTCTCGCACCATCCACCAAGGTTGGCACAACGTTCTGCTTACTGTTTTAGGCCGGATCTGCTATTAAAGGATACCACTGCAGCCAGATCGTCGACGTAACCAGTGGCTGGGAACCGCTCTTCCTCTAAGACCCCCAACAACTTGTCAAAAATCAGCTTCCATAGGACTAGGCCAAGTACTGTTCGTCAGTCTTTCTTGATTTAGAACAGGGTTTTTATCGAGTTTGACATACAAGATCCGTAAATTTCTACTCTCTACGTATTTTCTCATTATCCGTTCCTAACTTGTTGAGGCATTAATTAAGGTCAATCACTACAGCGCTTATTCGTCCTTCTTTCTTTAGTCTTCTGGTGTACCTATGGGTAATATCCTTGGTCCTATCCATTACACAGTTTATATATCTGATATTCTAATGCTGTCTTCACTACGTATGGCGATGATACATGTATGCTATCTATTTCATCCCAAACCCTCCAATCTCACACCAAATCCTTTGAAGAATGGTTTAAAACTAGAGCTTAATGGTTTCTGCACAAAACTGTATTTCCTGCTCATTAGTATCCTTTAATAATATTCCTCTTATTCTAGTCGAACAGATTTGCTACCTAGTCAAAGTAAAGTCTGGAAAAACGACTAACTTGGAATCCTCAGACATGCTTTAAAATTCAGAAAACCACTCGTCGATTGTACTGAATTTAATTTTTTTTTTTTTTCAAAGATGGAACACTAGCTTTTTGTATTATTGGAAGTAAAGAAAATTACCAAACATTCGGAAATCGCTCTCCTGTATCTCCTGCCTATTTGAAATCATTAGGTGACCAAATGATCTGTTTTATTAAGCATTCCATTTTGAGAAGGCCATCAGCTAAAGAGGTCGTTATGTTGGCTTGAATTGGTTTTCACCCGCCGGCTGATGGGCACAGACTATTATCCCGCAACTCACCTTGCGCCAGACTCCATGAATAGCTTCCCTTGTACGGCAGTTCGTGACATTTAGGCAAGTGGAGCGAGTGGTTCCGTGACACCTCTCTTCGGCTCCGTAACTGGCTTTCCCCTGGAGCAAGTCGGTCCTCTCTCCACTATTTTTATGTTCTGTAATCGGGGCGAGTATTGTTAGGAAGAAGGGAATCACTTTTGAGTAATTTGGTAAAAAAATAAAAATTAATTTAGTCAATATTGAATTGAATTAGACAAAATTAAAACAAACCATAATCAAGCAAACAAAAGAATTCCAATCTCCAATCTGAACTCAAAGTTATTCTCTAATTTTGTGTACTCGTTATTAAAAGAAGAGCGTACCAGGACTAATGATTCATAAAACATTACATTTGAATTGTTCTGAATAATATATATGATTAATTATTTTTTATTTATGATTGTTTGAGAGTGGTTTAGTTTCTTATAAATGAAGACAATTTTTATCCTTCTTTTTTTCTCAACTTTTTATTCTTTATAATTCTCCAACGTTTCTGCCCTCAGGCTGTTTTCAAGGATACAACCTTCAATTCTGATGTCATTTCTTTTTTAGGAAAAATCCAAAAACATTGCAAGCTAATTGCCCTTGTCATATATAACTTATTTTATTAAATTTGATATCCTAGATTTACAACTTATTTTACAAACCACTTTCCCTTCTTTCATTTATATTTATAACTTAAAAACAGAACCTATATGATATATGATATATGAATATGGATATTTTTGTTGTGGAACTTGTCGTACTATAATTGTTGGGGTATGATTATTATTCCAATATAGATTTCCTTTCTTAGGTACAAAGCTAAATTTATAAGAGCATTAATTTAAAAGTTCTTCCTTTATAAAGGATTTCCTTTATAGTGTGCATTCTTTCATACACTTTCAGGTACTGCTTATAGAAACAAGAGAACGCATTACACCATATTTACAGAGATATATACATTAAATAAAAATAAAAAAAAATTTAAAATAACATTTGTTTGTATTATATTTATATATTTAAGGCAGCAGCTGAGTTATTACTCAGTTTTAATTGGTTGCGACTCCTATTCAGTAAGAACTATTATGAGCTTTGTGAAGAGAATAGAAAACAACATTAAAATTGCAGATACCCCACATTGGTTTTGTAGACTTATACTTCAAAAATAATTTAAGGTAAAACAGATTAAGTAAATCCCGAAATTTCGTTAGTTTAATTTCTGATATTACCATTAATTCATTATTTTTGACAAAATTTGAACTAACTTTTCAAATTACTATTACCCAGTCTCTTTTTATGAGAAATATTCATTATATATGTATATATTGTCAACATTCCCACTAGTCCTGCAGAGTTGAGTGAATGTAGATTTAACATGTAAATGTATTGAAAAGGAACGGTGTAAGTGAGAATAAAAAAAAAAAGTTTAAAAGTTTTTTTTTTTTAATAATTTATTTATTGTCATTTACAACTGTATACACATATATACAACAAGTAAATTTGCTGTAGGTGACATAGTGACATGATTAAAATATGTGGAGAATCTACCCACTGATAGAACTCCAATAACATTTCTAGAGTAGAAGATCTCGAGGCCATCTTCTTTTCAGACGCCTAGCAGGATTATTAGGTAATGAAGGAGAAGCCAGGTTAAAAGTTAAAAGGCGAATTTTCATTGAAGCATATTTCAAGATGACAACGAAGTTATGAACAATAATTGACAAAAAGTAATTTCAATTACGATTGACTGCAGTAAATCATTCTAATTACTTCGTCGGTTCAACTTGTAAATATAATTTCGGATCACTATAACTGTCTTATAATATTATAAGTTCATCTAATAGTTGAAATTAGTTAGTAACTATGATTGTAATTTTATTTTTCCAGTTTTAAATTACAAAAATTGCGATTAATTTTAGCTCAACCCTGTTTGTGCTGGGTATTGAACCCGTGAGAGATATTGGTCGCCATACCATCTCCTTAATGAACTAGAAGACATTTTGACTCCATTTCATTTGCTGGAAAGTTATAACAGTTAGCACGAGCAGGTTTCCTAAGTTTTTCTTTTTCCCGGTGGAATGGAAATCGCAATATTTCATATCGAATCTTTGTAACATAAGCTATATTTTCTTTTTTTCTTATATTTTCTTCCTAATTTAACGTGGAGAAAGACCAATCCATAAATTTTAAACAATAAACAATTGCTTTACTACTACGTAGACTATCTTAGGGATTAATCGCAGGGCAGGAATAAGACGAGAGCCAGATGGAGCCCCCACTCTTTTGGACAGATGTTAAAGAAATGTTGATGAGAGATAGCAGGAAATGGAGATAATTTTGTGTTGCTAAAGGAAATATCATTTTACGCTCACTTTAATCACAATATATTCTATTTTTAAACATATGTTTTCGAATTTGCATTTTTTTCTACAAATTCATGAAAAGTCTAATGTAAAATTTATAGAGATCTCTATTTTGTTGGAAAATAAACATTTTCTAAAAGCAAAATTACGTTAAAGATGTATTATTGTAGGCTTTCAACCTCTCCTACAATGTTATTATTTTCAAACGAACCAGCCAAAAGAACATTCGTTGGGCATAAAGACTGCTCTGCAAAATGTCGGTAATGTAACAGTAATACAACAATATATCTCACTTTTCACGATGCATTCAAGATCTTTAGTGTCCTAAGTATTTACCAATAGTTATCGTATAGAAACTTGTGCCTTTGTAATTTTTTTTTTATTAATATAGTTGTTTAAATGAATAGTCTAAGTGTTGACCACACACGAACAGCCAGAAAAATCTAACCCTAACAACAGAATACAGAAAATTTACATTCTTACAACATTAGTTTTACAGTTCACAAGCGTCAAAGGTAATATTTGTCGTAAAAAAGTATTGTTCGCGTCCCGCAGCCTCTAATATACAACGCAGAAGGCTGTTACATAAGCCTTGGCTCAATCTATTCTAAATCCTTGGAAATCAAACCCCAAACCACTTTTCTAGTTCTGACTTACCCCACCTTCTGATTTTGTGCGTAAATATCTCATTATAGGAGTCGAATAAAGATTTTGAAAGAGAAACATTGCCTATACCTGTAGATAATTGTAGTACATAGTATGTCATATTCTTGTTAACTTGTATTTTTACTTTTTACATTTAAACAAAAAAATACAATTATACAGGTGTCCACTCATGCGTAATGAGGATGAGTCGGAAAATTATAATGATTTCTAAATTATTCCTACTTATTAATTGTCCTTAAGGCGCACATAAATAAGGTACCTCATGAAATTTTCATTTGCACCAGTATAAAGAAATAAATCTGGACCACAACTGCTGAATTGCTAGAAATTCTTGCGCCAACATTCACAGATAGTATTGTCAGTAACAAGATTTAAACAACTCTAATTATTGGTTTAAGAACTTTTTTAAAATCAAGCGGACACGAGAAACGTCTGTCAATTAACAGTATTAGGATTGACTATTACCAATTTTCAATAAAGAGAGCATAGTTTTGTGTCATTCCGGGTTAAATTCTTGGCCTTCAGCTTAGATATGCTTTACAGTCACCACCGTATCCTAAAGTGTATCAAAACATAATAGGATATTAAATTATTGAAAATTAAAGCAATTAAGCATATTAGTTTTTGCACGACAAAGAATAAATGTTATTTCTTAAAAACTGTTTTTATTTAGCAAATATTTGAAATATAGCTGAAAGCAATACCTTGTTTTTATTGAGTGGAACAGATAACTTGATAACAGTCCATCCTATATTTTGACAACATTAAATTTCAACAAAAACTTTCTGTATATTCTGCAATTCCGAATTTGGATAATTTATGAGTAACCATTAAAATTTTCATGGAAACTTTTAATTCACTATCGGTTAAATTTCACTATCACTTACTATCTATTAAAACATTTACGGTAATTTTTATGAAAATTAAATTAAACTAGTGATAAATTAATTATTTTTATTTATTTATTCGTTCAATTGTAGATTTTTTTTTTATCGTCAGGCTGTTTGTGGTTTTGTTTAAATAATTTTAAATAGATAATTCCTTTTTCGGCGATTTATTTATTTTTAAATATATACATTAGTTTCATACCATATTTTAACATACTCTTTCTGCATGAATTCACTATTTTGGGGATGAGGTGTTCAGGGACGGCACAAAGCTAAGGAGTTCCCTGAAAAGAACAAGGGTGCAGCCCCGTATCGCAGGAACTGAGAGACGAAAGGCAAAACAGGGAAATATCTCTGACAGTGTACAGTGGTAGCAGGATATTTACATCTGGAGATGGCAAAGCAGGTGAAGAAGACCCGGTATACGTCTTCCCAAGCACCAACTCCTGATGCAGCTTCTCTATGAACCGCCTGATATTGTATTCCACCATCGGCTCACCTTTCTGCCTTTCTTGATTAGGTTGTTGAGTGAGACGAAGTAATCAACCAGTTCTGGCTCAAATCTTCTGTATTAATTCAAAGTTTCCAACAACCTCTGAACTCCCTTTGAATTCCTAGTCATTGTCATCTTGCGTGTAGCTGCGACCTTATTCACGTCGGGTTTAACTCCCTCATCCTAACGATGTTTTGTCTCCCGATAGTTTGAGCTAAAAATACCTCTTTAAAAAAAAATTCTCTGGGATACGCTGTGTAAATGTTGCAACTTGTTCGTCATCATTTTTACCGAACGCTAGGAGATCATCATTCATCAAACCCTCAAAAACTCGTCCATTAGGCGCTGGGAGGTTATGGAACCATTTTTGTACCCAAACATCCTTGTAAATTCGTAGTGGCCCCTTGCAAAGGTCTTCTTCACGTATCTCAGGGCGTGTCCTTGTCTGCCTGGATCTAGTTGAGAATGGACGTTTTTACTCTGCAGACTACTGTTGCCCTTAACGAATCAGGTTATCAAGGAGTAGAGGATTGGGATCCGTAATATAACTGTTGTTCACCAAGAAATTTATGCTAAACGTTTTCATACGCATGCGAAGAGAGCAGAAGTAATGATAGAGAAAAAAAAAATGATTCTCTGAATTAGCCGTTTTCTCCCTATCTAATTGTCCCGAGTTTCGGCACCACTCCTAAGTGTTCCCGAATACTTATATTGGTGAGAGCAAAACGTAAAAAAAGAGATTATATATTTATGTATATATGTAAAGAGGAGACAACATAAAATTTATTCTATATATACTTTCTATATATTTGTTGCATTAATATTGTTTCATTGTTTTATCTTTAATAGCTTATTATCGAGGTAATTTAAAAATAGCCGGTTAGTCGAGGCAATTATCGCATAACAACATCAACAGCATAGAAACCTTCACCAATGATATCCACGACCGCGCGGTAGTCCTTAGATAGCCGAGGCCAAGTACCCGCGTTGACTTCCTCCAACGTATAAGGAACTGGTTGACCTCCCACCTTCTCGATAAGACCGTTCACTTCTATTTAAGGAAACTTCTTTCTATCTCAATAGAAATATTTGAGGATAGTAAAAAAAAAAAAGTAGGAATTATTGAACCATATGGTTAAATTCAAAATGCAGTCTGATATTGTATGAAAAGATACTACATCAGCCGAAGAACCTCTTACAGTGGAAACGAAGCAATTTGCCGAACTCCTGGACATTAAGAATTTTTTTTAAAATCCCTCTTGAACATACTGGCTGGCTTTAATTTGCGCTTGTAGGTCTTTAGTTTTAATCTCAGAGAGAAGTTTGGTGACAGTTGCAGCAGTTTGTATGTTATACTTAAAAAATAAAAATGATAGAGGAAATGAATACGTACGTTAGGTTAGATATTCTGGGATTCTGGAAGAATGGAATTAGTGAAATGAGAAGGAAAGGAGCTGGAGTAATAAAGATGAATGGAAGTCATACATTGATATATTTAGGACTCCCCTCAGGAAATAAGATCACAGAAGCAGTGAACATTACAATGAAGGATGGGCTTTTTAAAAAGGTAGGGTAGTAGGAGCTAGTGAACTCACGGATGTGAGCGGCTAATATGCATTTGCGAATTAGAAAATGGATCCTCATACGAGTTTATGCTTCTACAAACGACGCAATCATTCTAGATAAATTATAGCTTAATGGTATCCTGGAGCATAAAGTAACTAGAAACAAAATTAATAATGAAGAAAAGGTTGGATCACCACGGAATCAGATTTATTTATTGCTTAGTATTTCTTATTTCTATGCAGTTCGGCCACTCAATGATTGAATTTTCTTCCAGAAAAACTTTATATTTTCAGCATGATTCTGATACAATAGTTTTTCAAATTCTTCCCAAGATTTCTTTTTCTCCACATATGCCGCCCAAAATAAGGCTTGGTCCTAATCCTTGTCAAAACTTGTGACTGCCATTTTCTGGGGTTTCATAATGGCAGTAATCCTTCCTCAGTTTCTTCTCACTAACCAGTACGTTTAATTCTGCACTCCATCATGTAGTATGCTTGTAGATATACGCTTCACTCAGCAGACATCACTAGGCCATAGTACATTTACAGTAGCTGACTCCAAAATTCTATTCCTGATATGCTTCCAGACATTGTCTAGACTAGCATCCATAGTTCCAATTTAGTTTTCAGTTCGTACTCCTCAGAGAAGTTGCAGCAGACCGGACGTATCAGAAGGAAGAGTTCTGTAGAAAATGCTCAATCTAAAGCAAGATTCTACAGACAGGAAGAATACATGAAGATATTCAACTGTACAGTAACACCACCATACAACTTGTTTACTCTCGGCCTGATCTCCCACCAGGGGAAGTCATTACTGGAAGAGGTCACGAGAGAGGGTATCCCCCTCCCTCTTCCTCCAATAATTAGAAACTTCGACAAGATGGAAAATTTGAGATTTGTGAAACTGTTTAAACTGTGAAAGTTGAGGTGAAATATTTTTTAAGAGGTTATTATCAGAGCCAAGAAGTTCATACGACTACATATTTTGCTTGCAAGTATTTTTTTAGCAGCTGATCAAACATCTATCCGAATTACTGTACTCAGGTGGAATTAACAAAATTTTACTTTTCATATTAGACTACGAAAACCTGTATAGTGCAACCAAGATGAGTTTGCCTGTGAGTGAGTGAAGGGAGGGGAGAGATGAACTAACGTGCACCAGCGTATTATTTATATTATCTTCTAATTGAAGATAACAATTAGATTGGAGATGTACTTGGATAGTTACAGAAGAATTTAAGGTAGATAAAAAAATCCATCCGTTTTTATATTTGCTACCAAACTATGTAACCTCACAAAAAATGTAAAAATTTAGTTGCTGCAACAATACTTTTTAGTCGCAATTTTGTGCTGTGTTTTTACAATAATTTGATTTCAATCGTATTGAACCCTCTAAACGTTTTGATTTTATTTCCTAACAATATAAAAACAATTTTCTGAGGTATATTACAAAATATTCTTCTTTTATTAAATACTTGAAATATTTCTTCTAAAAATAATTTATTGATTATTAAGTTGGAATTTCAATGGGAAATTAGATAATTCTCTCAGAAAGCAGTTTTGAACCTTAATTTTTTAACAAATTAAAAATAGTTCAATCTGAAATATAATATTTCTGTTTTTTAAATCTTAAATTTTTGAATTTCAGGCGCTTTTTAAATATTGCTCTATTAAAGTTTCCTCTTTTCGTTTTAAGCTATTATTTCAAAAGTGATATAGGACCGTTAATCTCCGGGGATCTTAGCGGGGCGATTCCGGCGGGAAAGGATTGCCTTTTTTTGTGTTAAGATCTCCTCTTGTAGGGTTGAGGCATGTCGTACATCGACCAACCTGCTCGCTATAATTGTCTGTTTGAGAAGTCAGATAAGTAAGGCTACCATGGAGGGCGGGAGAGGAGGGTTTCATGCCGTTTTTCAATTTCAGGCGCTTTTCTTACTTCTCCTAATTTTTCTCTCCGCCTCAAATTAATGATCTACAAAAGTGTGCTGAGGCCAGCCCTGCTCTATGGAGCACCTTTGCTGACCAACATAGCACTTTCAACGGCCAAGAGCTCCAACAGTTTCAGAGCGGTACACTCAGACGTATAGTGAGACATACTTCACTTTAAAGAGCAAAGATGGATCGCATACATGCCACATTCGAACTATCGACTGAGACAGAATTTATATCAATAAGACATATCAAATTTTTTGACAGCCTTCAGTACTGTACGAACCCATTATTTAGGACACTGACAGCGACAGGACGGCCACAAAGGTGACAGACACCACAAACAGACTCAGACTCGACTGAGTACAAGTATATAAATTATATGAATCAACATACCTGGTGAGCCCCATCACCAACAGACAAACTCAGAAAACAGACTACCCCTTTCCAAATAATCAAATTTCCTCAGCCCGCTCTTAAAATGCTTTACCAGAATGCAGAAAAACAGACTATGTTCAACCCCTTTTTAATCACGACTTCATCCCCACGCACCCATGGGGCTGAGAAGAAAAAAAAATCAATCTGAAAAAAATAAAAGATTGGTCAACTCTCCTGACCATTAAAAATGAATATTCATATTTTTTATTTTGATTGAATAAAAACATTATTGTAAAATCATTGCATGCACTTTTTTTGTTTAATCACAAGAAAATGTTACAGTTTTAAATAAAAAATTGCAATTATTTTTTCAGAAGAATCACAAAAAATCATTTTCAAATTCATTCATGCTGGATTTTGACACCCTGAAAAAAATATTACAACAAATGTGGTAGAATTCTTAGAATAAAATCAAGAAATATGTGATATAACTCTATTGTTATATAAGGATAGAAGGCCAAAGGTACACATTCATCTGTCCATTTGTATAAATAAACTAAGCAAAAAGAATTTTATCCGTCATGTCCATAGTTATATTTAATGTTGTACTCGCGATTTATTGCATCTTGAGTCTCAGGCTGGTTGTGCGTAATGGTATATCAGAAGCGCCTGCCCAAGGAGTAATAGTTTTCGTGTCATGAGTTTAGATCTAGAGAATCTTTACGTATTTTCACTCACACTTTTCACATTAAAGATAAAAGAAAACCAACATCTTGAGAAATAAATTTTTAATCTTTTAAAGTTTTCTCTTGACACTGGTATTTTGTAAATAAATAATCTGTTAATTTGAAGTTTAATTACAGGCAGAAATGTAAAGAAATTTCCATTTTTTGAAAAATATGGTGTTCAATACATAAACGTTACTTCATTAAAAAGTTATTTATTTAAGTACCAAACTTCATCTATTGCAACGTTAATTTTTTTTGTCTTGTCCATCTTTCGTAGTTTTTCTCTTTATCCCGTCACACTATATTTTGAATTGCTCCCGTCTTCAATGTTTGATAATCTTTTGAGTATTAAATAAGAATAGTCTAATTTTCTTCTCAATATCTTAAAGCAGTGAAATCTGCTCAAACTAAGAAAGCGTAAAAAGAGGCTTTTATAATATTCGTTCTATTAGCATTTTATTGACTTCATGTAAATATTTCCTTCAAGTCGAAATGAAAGCATCTTTTTTAACCTCCCTCCAAAAACTCAATTCAATCCCTAATTAAATTAGCTGTATTCATGCTCTTCAGTCTCTGAAAGTTAATTAACGAAAATGTTTATTTTTAATGATTAAATCGGATCCTGCTAGGTGGGATGGAACTTTATATAGGTACAGAAAAGTTTTAAGATAAAGTTATTTTATTCTATGGGTTCATACATTGGGAGGAAGAAATGTGAGAAAAAAATTAATACGAAACATTTTTTTTTGGGTAGTACTAATCTTAAGAAAAATTGATAATTGTTTTAATTGTCCCTAAAAGACTTTTAATTTTATCGTTTTTACGCATTGGAGTTTTTAATCCATATCCAGCAATTTAGAAAAAAATTATCGATTAAAGTTATCGAATACAGCTTACAAAATAAATTCTGCAATTTATTTGAATCTTTCAAATTGTCAAATAACATTTAGAACACAAGTACAGATCAAAATTAAAAAAAAAAAATCTTAGATAATTCTTGATAAAATAGTTTAATGAATTTTAGGGGCATACCGATAAGTTTGAAGAATATCTATCGCTGCCCAACTACACAAATATTCTGTGTACCAATTCTAAGCCTTTAAAATTAATATGTAAAATGGCCAATTCAGGTCTAATCAACGTTTTAGTTGATTATATAAAATCTTAAATAATCAAACAGTTAAGGAATTATAGTGTGCGGTTAAATATTAAATACTTACTCGAAAATAAGAAATATACAACATGTGAGAAATTATAACTATATTGATAAATTATAATTCATAAATTGATATAACCATATTGATAAAAATTGATGTTGATGTTTTTGGAAATTTAAACATATTTCTCTTAATAGATAAAAAAAAATTATACTGAAACGGAAACAGAAAACACAAAAAAATTATATAGGAGTGGGGTGCTCAGTGAAGGTACTTTAGTACTAAATCCAATGACCCGTAGAACCATGGTAGAAAATTATTTTCTGTTTTGTTGTAGCTGTGCGTCAGAATTGTGGGTTCGGGAATACTCCGGGATCCACACAGCCTCATAAAATGGGTACCCTAAATTAGATAAAAAAACTGACAGTCTAGCATGATTTTTACCAAATCTCCTCCTTGCACAACCGTTGATCTTGTACCAGTTCCTTTGCAAAGTGGGTTGTAGCGGTACAGATTTAATTTAATACTGAAATGAATAAACGTTGAAAAGTGGAAGAAGTGGAGATAATAATTTTGATAAATGATAATTTTAATATTGTATTTATTTTCCTGTTTAATCCAATTATTAATAATACTAAAAAATTTTTTTATTCAGTAGAAAGTTTTTCCTCCTCAAGACCTCCCTTTGTGTAAATTATTTCCCTAGAATTAGACAAGCAATTCTGAAAGCGAAATTCGACGATGAGTAAAGTTCATACAAAATATCCCCCCTCAGTCCAATAACCATTCGAAAGAATTTGATTCATAAGAATACACAATGAAACTTTCTCGAGCGTTTTCCCTTTCATATGTATCGAATTTTCCACTCCATTGTGAAAGAATTCCTGCGGAGCTTCCGACCCCACAGGAACCGTAAAAAATAGACTGATGCCGAAGACTATCTCGGAGGCCTAGGCTAAATATGTTTACGAGAGGCAGTTGGTAGAAGTGGGTCAGGGAGGCGGTGCCCGGGTATTGATTCCCCCCTCCTCCTTCCCCTCTTCACTCCTCCCCCCTCTGCCCTACTTTCGGCCCATCGTCTCTCTTCTATTATTTACTTCACCTTCTCACTTTCCGATACTTGTCTTATCTCCTTTATTGTTTGTCCTCGTCACCCGAAAGCTTACACATTTATAGTAATAGACCAGTCGACGGAGGCGAAAAGTTGACCCAAGTTGGGGGAAGATTTCACTGGTTTTGAAAGATAGTTATTTATAAATGTTTAGTAATCAAAGTGCTTTAAGACCTGATGAATCTCAGGTCAAATCTTACGCGTAGTTGTTTTTAATAAGATAGAAAATCCAATTTATTAGGATCTCTGATTCCTCAAAGCCAAGGGAAGTCATCAGATATAAATCATTCTTCCAACCTCTTTAATTTCATAAAGTCAATTACAAGGTTTAAAAGAAACTCAGAAATGTTATTTTTGAAGGTCTCTTAAGTTGAAGTGAACTGGTTTGTTCAGAAATGCAGTAAACCCTACCCACCCCCCTTGTCAGTCCTAGTACAGAGAAATCGCTGGTTAAGTGGGAGAACAGGTTAATCTGAATATATAAAAGAAAAAAAACTCCAATATCAATTTAACTAATACCTTAGGTTAAAATTAAAATGCTATACAAAACTTAATATATGGGTCTCATTTTAAGTTAATATAAAGATGAACTTAAATTAATCAGATAGAAATAAAATAATTATATATACGTTTTAGACATCAAGGAATAAACTTGGTTCTTTAATATCAAAAACGTATAATATATAATATAGTCTGTAAATTAATATTCGGGCATAACCTATCCAATTTTGATGAAATTTCCAATGATTGTTTGGTTTCGAACTAGTTTGTCCCTTATTGATTTTAGCGGATTTCGTGTGCTAATTTCTCTTGAAGCTTCTGACCGGGTATGGCATGCCGAATTGCTTTTTATTTACCTTAAGATACCCAGATTACCTTAAACGTTATACCTTATCCTCCGCTCTTATACCTTACCTCTCAGACCTTTCGAGTTCGCAGTGGTTCCGAGTACTCAAATATCTACCCCATCGAGGCAGGAGTTCCCCAAGCCAGTGTCCTGAGTCCTGTCCTCTACATCCTCTTCACTGCTGACATTCCCATCACTCCCGACACGTTCCTGGCAACATTTGCCGATGATACAGCTATCCTACCTCCCATCCTGATCCTGTAACGGCCTCATCCAATCTTCAACCACACCTCACCTGGATTGAGCAATGGTGCAACTTATGGCAGGTAAAAGTAAACGAATCTAAATGCACCCAGGTGACTTTCACTCTCCGCCGCAGGTTCTGTCCACCTGCTACTTTTGATAAGATTCCTCAACCCAGATCCGCCACAGTGCGATATCTCGGATTCATTTTAGACAAAAGATTCACCAGGACCAACATACTAGACTTAAAAGACAAGAACTCAACGGACGATTCAGCCAACTTTACCGACTGCTCAGCCGGACCTCTCATCTCTCACTAGAAAACAAACTACTAATTTATAAGACTATACTCCGACCTACCTGGACCTACGGACGTGAGCTTTTGGGAACAGCTAAACCGTCGAACATCAAACGTATCCAATCCAAAATCCTTGGAACCATAGTTAATGCACCCTATTACGTTTCCAACAGAACATTTCACCATGATCTACATATCCCTTTTGTCCTTGACCTTATACCAACCAAATTTCATATAAACCTCGAACCATCCTAATCCTTTGGTTCAAACCTTATCTAGTTCCACCCATCCCTACAGCCCACCTAGAAGGTTAAAACGGCAGTGGCCAAGAAACTTATTGTAAAATAAAAGTGAACAATTGGAGTTCTGGCAATGGTAAGATTCTCCACTGAAGTTGAGTGTTTGCGGCTTCAGAGCACTTGCTCAGCCTCCACTGGATCACTACCAGTGATGCGGCGAGAGGGATGCGCTAGGATCTTTTTTTATATTTTAAGAGACTTTTTTTTTTCATTTATTCATTTATTTTTATTATTATTTTATTTTATTTTAGACTGAATGGGCTCATTCACCACTATTACCTATTGCTCACAACTGTGTGGCAGATTGTAATATCTATCAATAAATAAAAAGTATTTAAAAAAACAAAATTCGCTTAGTGACGTGATGAAAAAGTTGCGCTGGGATCTCGAAGAGCCCTATTTCATCCCTCGATCGTAGAATAGAAAACCATATAAATATTCAACAAAACCACAGATACTAAATTTTGAGAAGGGAACTTTGGTTTTGGACCGACGGGATCTGTAAATACTAACCCCCCCCCAAATAAAAACCCAATTCTCACAAATGTTAAAGGTTATGGACAACAGTTTAAACTATAAAATACCCGTTCATAAACTTGTAGCCTGCTATATTCTAAGAAATATCAATCAAGAAGAGATTATATACTTGTAAATAGTTCCTAGTATGTTTGAGGTAAAAGGGGTACTGAAACAAATGTGTTTATAAACATTTATATTTATGAGGTCATCTACTGTGAAAACCTTGGTACTATGGCTGATTATCAATTCGAGTTTCCAGAATCATTATCAGAAAAAAAATTGAAGGACTACATTGTATTTGTGCCATATTTGCAACTGTTCATTTCTTAATGACTGCAACTGAATAAACAAGATTACGTTTTCAAGTGCATTTGCTTGTATCAATCTACTGCAGGTGCATTCTCCATTCTCAGGTTCATTTTTAATTTTTGAATAAACGAACTACTCGGATAATTATTAAAAGATACATAAAGTTTTTATATTAAGTTTTAGTTATTCTATTAACTTTTTTTGACAATTGAGTAGCTATTTGACTAACTGTGAAAAATTTTTGTGTTATGATGTATGAGCAGAAAACATTACGGTCGATGTTTGAACACAGATCCAAGCCCGGGAATCAATTGAGTAAGTAGTCATAATGGTAAATACTCATTAAAAATAATCATTTAGTCATAATCGATTATAGTTCAGATTTTTTTCCTAGTACACCGAGACTTATGAAATCATGAAATTTGCGTGTTTTTTTTTTACTGCTTCTTTATATTCTTAAGTAGAAATATTTTTACGTAGAATTCCCAAAAATAAATTCTTTGTTTTTATTTACAACAACGTAGATGCATGATATGGACATTGATGTGTATGATACAGACGGCAAAGACGAATTACTTGATTAAAGCAAGTAAAAATGACAATAACATTTTTTTTAAAAATACAATTTTGTTTACCTTACTATCCTGTAAATCTTGCCTTGAGGTTCGAAAATCAAAAACAAAACTGTTTAATTCATTAATTTTTATCTAGGTTTTTCGGGATTACTGCATCTCCCCCTTCAGCATCTAATCCACCCTATATATCATTTAATGAGTCAAATTATTAAATATATGACAAAATTTAAATAAATAACCAGCTTTCAGGGTAAGTGTACCAGTTATTGACAGGCCAACCTTCGTTTTTAAATATTAAGAGTTTGTTCCAATAATCGTTTCATAATTGGCGCTACTACATATTTACCTGTTGTATTATTTTGTACAGTTGTAAATTACAATAAATAAATAATAAAAAAAACAAAAAAAAAAAAATTGGCGCTAGTTGTAAGATGAGTGTTAAGTTTACAACAGACGCCCATTCTGAAACGGTTGGCCCTTAAACTCCTAATATTTAAAAATAAAGGTTGACTTGTCAATAACTGGTGCATTTAACCGAAATGTATTTAATACTTGTCATATATAATAATTAAAATTTGTAACTCATCCAATAATACAGAGGTATGATAGATACTAAAGAGGGAGACACATTATCCAAGATAAAAATTTAATAGTGTTGTGTTTTAATTTTTGATCTGAAGAAAGAAGAGGAAGATAACACTTTTTTTTTAATAGTGAAGGAACATGTCGAAACCAAATAACTAAGAAACTGTAATAGTAAAAGCGTGACTTTTTTTTATATTTAAGTATTATTCGAAATGTTTTAAACTGTTTTTATGTTTTTATCTATGCTATATAAACCGTAACAACTCTTCATCTCCTTTAACCTCGTGGAATGCAACAACTGATCAATTATTTGCTTAAAGCTTTATTTAAGAACATGAAACAAGATAGTATGTCACAACTATTAGTTTTGAAGATTCCTACATTTAGTGAAACTTCGAAAAGCCAATAATAAACTTTTACTTGATGTTTAGAAATTTAAAAGCAATTAGCTCTAATAACCTAGAAGTTAAACTGATTTTAATTGGCTGAAAAGTTAATGTATTTGCTTTCGGAAAAGCGATATCCAATAACTAGCTAACGTTATCTGATAGCTAATTTTCCTCTCGCGATAAAACACACTAGCATTTGGATAATTTTAATGCTCGCTGAGATCCAGTAATGGTCGCGATAAATGTGTCAAGATATGCGCCTCCTTATCGTCCCTCCCATTTGATAAGGACTCGCATCGTTCACAGATTTTCCTGCCTACTCTGGTAGTTTGGATAGCCTGTTTAATTTTGAAATCAAACACACACACTTCTGTCGTATTTTATAATAAAAATTAATTTATTAATACGTATAAATGAATTTTTATGGTAGTTCAATGAAATTATAAGAAAAAGATTCATCATAAATTACAAATATTTAATTATAACAAAAATAATTTGTGACCAGGATAAGGAGTGTGGTAACTTATTTATTATTTACATGAGATTACATAAAAAAATAAATAATTATACAAGCAGTCAGAATTCAGGAATCATCAGGACTGAAAAATAAGATCACATGAATGACTCGCAGACAGCTCTTATTCTTTGAAAGACCAATCTTAGCATATTATATTTTATACTGACGGACTATAATATAGTATTTTAGCTATTAAAGAAAATATTATAGCATATAGTATTTCTTTAAGAAATTGATTTCATGAATGGAAACTAGAGATAGCACATCTCTCACCAACTAAAAATACTATCCTTGTAGTAATCAAGAGGGTAGCAAAACCCTACCATCCTTCAATGCAAAAGTGAAGTAAAAAAAGCCACGCCCACGAAAGAAAGATTGTAATATAAATGAAAACAATAAGGCAGCCTGTGGTTGGCTCAAACTCTTCCACTACTCCTTTTCCACGCCTCTGAAAGGCACATAAGGCCCGCCCTTTTGTGTTCACTTATTCTGCCAACTTACCTCCTCCAAGACAGGAATAGTTGTGAGTTATTACCTGATTACACCATAAATTCTTACACATTTATCGGAATTTAAGTTTCATCCTTTTCAAACTATCCGACCTTTTTTTTTTTTTCTTTTTTGTACCAGTTCAATAGTTTCATTAGGTAATAATAATTTAACCTTATTAAATTTATAAATTTTTCTCGAAGAGTAATCTCTCCATGTTGGACCCTACTCTTGTGGGTACGGATATTAATCATTTCTCCGAGGAATACTCACGAATTATAAACTGTTACGATTTATACGAATTCATGCCCCATTCTCCTGAACTTTCCCAATCTTTTCCATTTTTTCCTACCAATTCAATGATACTATCAGATAATAATAATTTAGCCTTATTACTTTTATAAATCAGTCTAGAGGACTAATCTCTCCTAGAGACATTTTGGACCATAGTCTTGTGGTAAGGGCAGTAAATCGTTTCACAGCACTGTAGTGTGAGGATTCTTTCTACTTATATATACTTTTGGTTGATTGCTGTAGTTTTCAGTAAACTAAGGTCTGTGAAATTGACAGCTCATAAATTGTAGGAGTCTTCCTGTAGAATTAACTCTATCAATTCAGTCTTAAGCATTCCATTATATCTAATATTTATACAATTATTCACATTTCAATATATTTTAAAGCTTTATCTTTCAAGCCAAATTACTTCTGGTTGAACTCCAATAGTCCGATCAGATTTCTTGTTATTTTTGGAACAGATAGTAGGATGTTCTTGTGAACATTAAATTTAATGAAGACATTTTCTGTTATGATTGAGATGTAGAATTGTCTAACATTTACTGTCTCTTATGTGATAAAACATCTTCACAATCTTCCTTTCTTTTTATCTATTACTCATTCTGGAATGTTTTGGTGTAGATTGGCTTTTCTCCCTTTTTCTTACTCATCTAGAAAAAAATTCAACCAATTTTGTACTTGATATCACGATTATGACGTGGGATATTCAGGTCTTTGCTCAGACGAGGAATCGAACTGCTCTAAAAGTGAGTGGTTATTTCTGTATAGATGATACTACTATGGAGTACAATCCAACAAACTAAATGAAACAATTCTCTGAACTATTGGAAGGAAACTATAGTACTTCCAACGAGGCGGGCAGCTGGCGGCCTAGAAGCTTCCTCTATAATTGACCACAGTAACAGCGGCACTGGCTTAACAACTTCCTCTCTCCCAGGTTGGACAATAGTACCGCCGCTTCTATTGTACCACCTAATAGTCGACCACTATTTGTCCAACCAATCCAGCAACTTTAGGCGTAAAATATACCTACTATGAATCTCGCTTTGCATATACCGTTACATTGCTTCAATAGTGGCACATCTCACAAAATAAAAATATATAATTTTATTTTTAATTTTACGTATTCTATAGATTGTATCATAGGCTTTAGTTTCTTTGTGGCAGTGTTTCCACCAGCTTTGGAGCAACCTATGAAGGGGTAAAAACTAAATATAATAAGAAGGATACGTATAAACTATAATGTATAGACTATAAAACTGAATTTGATAGGAAATATTCAATCCGTTATTTATTTTAACGATTGGGACTGAAGTATTTATATATTCCTAATTTGCATCATTTCATTTAGTTATAAAAACTGGAAAGTGTATATAGCCTCATAAAATAAATATTTTAAAAAGATTAATCTATAAGTTTCTGTCTGTGTTCTAAATTGTAGACTAAAAACCCAAAACTATGTAAAAATTACCAAAATTCTGAAGGACTGAAATTAAAGTAAAATATATGTAATTTTATTCAACATAAGCCTAAATCGTGGAATATTTAATTTCTATATATTATGTATTCCATTGACTATTTTTTTTTTTTTTTGGTAATATTTTGATAAAATGACACTTAAACGCTGAGGAACTATAGGAGACATCTAATTGACTGCTATTTTGAAAAGAAAAGGATTACGGTAATGACGAGTTTTTAGGATCATCGTCAAGGGAACTATAACTTAGGTACCTAATTTATAAAACCGGCACGGTACATTGGAAGAAAAGTAACGGACGGCCAACAGACATATTTTTTGCATTCGATTTTTCGATTCCATTATCTTGGAACGTAAAATTTCAAAATTTGAAGGGGCATTAAATTTTTTTCCTCACTTCTTTGTCTATTACAGCGGTTCATTATACAGAATAATTAATCAAAAAAGAGAAAAGTAAAATTAGAAGAAAGACAGATAGAAAAATACAGTATTTATATATTTCATATTAATATGAAAAATAACAGTCTTAGGTCAAAATATAGCGTTTTACTTTCATGACATGTTTGTTGCTTATCAATCGTCTGTCAGAAAAAAACCCCAGGAACTCTTACTTTGTCGTATTGACGAGTTGTCAAGACCAACACAGTAAAAGTGTTGGTTACGTATGTCAAGCTAAGCCTTCGATAAGTTGTTAGTTACTGTTTTTTTTTAATAATGCCTTTGTTTTTTGAGTCAGTATTGTGCTAAATATTAAGTACAGTAGTGGTTTCTGAATGTTGCCTTGAGCAATTAATAGGTTTGTTTTTATTTACTCATAAAATACAATTAGAAACAATCAACAGTATGGACTGGAAGTACTTTTTAGCAAATAAGATTATAAAAAGTAAATAAAAAAATTTTAATACTAGTTAGCACAATCATGGGCAATAGGCAGCATTAGCACTGTAAGTATCCTTCATACCATATGAAAATATATGGTATATAAATAAAAAGAGAAGAATACTAATAAATGTTTATAAGAATTATACAAAAAAATATATAAATATAATAACTAT